>NC_091984.1:196830717-196969425 GCF_044704955.1 Pristiophorus japonicus | reverse complement strand
GCGGGAAGAGGGATGGGGGTGCGGGAAGAGGGATGGGGGTGCGGGAAGAGGGATGGGGGTGCGGGAAGAGGGATGGGGGTGCGGGAAGAGGGATGGGGGTGCGGAGGGAAGGAGAGGGATGGGGGTGCGGGAAGAGGGATGGGGGTGCGGGAAGAGGGATGGGGGTGCGGGAAGAGGGATGGGGGTGCGGGAAGAGGGATGGGGGTGCGGGAAGAGGGATGGGGGGGGGGAAGGAGAGGAGAGGGATGGGGGGAGAGGAGAGGGATGGGGGGGGGAAGGGGAGAGGAGAGGGATGGGGGGAGAGGAGAGGGATGGGGGGGGGGAAGGGGAGAGGAGAGGGATGGGGGGAGGGGAAGAGGAGAGGAGAGGGATGGGGGGAGGGGAAGAGAAGAGGAGAGGGATGGGAGGAGGGGAAGAGGAGAGGAGAGAGATGGGGGGAGAGGAGAGGGATGGGGGGGGGGAAGAGGAGAAGAGAGTGATGGGGGGAGGGGAAGAGGAGAGGAGAGGGATGGGGGAGGGTAAGAGGAGAGGGATGGTGGGGTGGGGGGAAAAAAGAGGAGAGGAATGGGGGGGGGAAGAGGAGAGGGATGGGGGGGGGAAGAGGAGAGGGATGGGGGGGAAGAGGAGAGGGATGGGGGGGAAGAGGAGAGGGATGGGGGGGAAGAGGAGAGGGATGGGGGGGAAGAGGAGAGGGATGGGGGGGAAGAGGAGAGGGATTGGGGGGGAAAGAGGAGAGGGATGGGGGGAAAGAGGAGAGGGATGGGGGGGAAAGAGGAGAGGGATGGGGGGGGTGGGGGGCACAGGAGCGGAGAGGGGGGGAGAAGATGAGAGGGGGGAGAAAGGAGAGGGGGGGGAGAAAGGAGAGGGGGGGGGAGAAAGGAGAGGGGGGGGGGAGAAAGGAGAGGGGGGGGGGAGAAAGGAGAGGGGGGGGAGAAAGGAGAGGAGGGGAAGATAGGAGAGGAGAGGGTGGGGGAGAGGAGGAGGGGGGGAGAAGAGGTGGGGGAGGGAGGAGAGGTGGGGGAGGGAGGAGAGCTGGGGGAGGGAGGAGACGGGGGGGGGGGGGAGGAGACGGGGGGGGGGGAAGAGGACGGGGGGGGTGGGGAAGGAGAGGACAGGGGGGGGAAGGAGAGGACGGGGGGGGGGAAGGAGAGGAGGGGGGGGAAGGAGAGGACGGGGGGGGGAAGGAGAGGACGGGGGGGGGGGGAGGAGAGGACGGGGGGGGGGGAGAGGACGTGGGGGGGGGGAAGAGGACGGGGGGGGGGGAGAGGACGGGGGGGGGGAGAGGACGGGGGGGGAGGGGAAGAGGACGGAGGGGAGGGGGAGGAAGATGAGGACGGGTGGGGGGGGGGAGGAGGAGAGGGATGGGGGTGGGGGAAGAGGAGAGGGATGGGGGGGAAAGAGGAGAGGGATGGGAAAGAGGAGAGGGATGGGGGGGAAGAGGAGAGGAGCTGGATGGGGGGGGGGGAGAAGAGGAGAGGAGAGGGATGGGGCGGGGGAAGAGGAGAGGGATGGGGGGTGGGGAAGAGGAGAGGTATGGGGGGTGGGGAAGAGGAGAGGTATGGGGGGTGGGGGAAGAGGAGAGGGATGGGGGGTGGGGGAAGAGGAGAGGGATGGGGGGTGGGGGAAGAGGAGAGGGATGGGGGGTGGGGGAAGAGGAGAGGGATGGGGGTTGGGGGAAGAGGAGAGGGATGGGGGTGAAGAGGAGAGGGATGGGGGTGAAGAGGAGAGGGATGGGGGGGAGAGGAGAGGGATGGGGGGGAAGAGGAGAGGAATGGGGGGGAAGAGGAGAGGAATGGGGGGGGGGGAAGAGGAGAGGAATGGGGGGGGGGAAGAGGAGAGGAATGGGGGGGGGGAAGAGGAGAGGAATGGGGGGGGGGGGAAGAGGAGAGGAATGGGGGGGGGAAGAGGAGAGGAATGGGGGGGAAGAGGAGAGGGATGGGGGGCAAGAGGAGAGTGTTGGGGGGGGCAAGAAGAGAGGGGAGGGAGGGGGGGAAGGAGAGGGGAGGGAGAGGAGGGTGCGGGGGGGAGGTGGGGAGAGGAGAGGGGGTGGCGGGAGGGGTGGGGGAGAGGGGGGGATGAGAGGGAGGGGGGGCGGGTGGAGAGGAGGGGGGGAGAGGAGGGGGGGTAGGGAGGGGGGGAGAGGAGGGGGGGAGAGGAGGGGGGGAGAGGAGGGGGGGAGAGGAGGGGGGTAGGGGGGAGAGGAGGGGGGTAGGGGGCGAAGGGGAGGAGGGGGGTAGGGGGCGAAGGGGAGGGAGGGGGCGAGGGAGGGGTGAAGGGGAGGGGGGGGAGGGTGGGGAGGAGAGGGGGGGAGAGGAGAGGGGGGGAGAGGAGAGGGAGGGGGAAAGAGGAGGGGGGGAAAAGGAGAGGGAGGGGGAAAGAGGAGGGGGGTAAGAGGAGAGGGAGAGGGAGGAGGCTGAATGGGCCCGGCCAACGTGAAGAAGCCGGACTGAAGATTTCGGGCGGGGCCATCCCCAAGCAAGATGCCGGGCGGGCCCCGCCAAAGGAAGAGGGAGCGGACCGGACCTGAAGGGGTGGAGGGGGGGGCAGGGGGAGCCAGAGCTGGGGGGGCGGGGGGAGACGCGGCGTGAGAGAGCCAGAGGGAGCGTGAGCTAAAAAGGGGGGGAGCCGGAGCCACAGCCACAGCAGGAGCTGGAGGAGGGAGTTGCAGTCCAATCTTCGCCGCCCCAGTAAGCCCATTTGGCCAGAGCTTGGGGCGGCGTGCTTTGGGCCCATCTCACAGTTTCGGGCGCCTGGAGCTACTGCACATGCGCACACACTGTAGCGCGCATGTGCAGCGGTCCCGGCACTGTTTTCAGCATAGGGACCCGGCTCCGCCCCCCCTCACTTCTCGTGCTGCGCCACGCCGAGGGCCTGCATCGACCTGAGGGAGTGGAGAATACCGAGGTAAGTTTTCGGCACGGAAATCAGGCGTGGCTCGTGGGGTTGCGCCGTTCTAGGCGCGGCCCGAAGCTTGACCCCAAGAATGCAGAAGGAAGTGTTTGTTCTGTCATACAACACAAATCAAGGAAGTAACAATGGTCTGCTTTTCTTTTGCTCATTAACCTACTTTTTCTGCATAGAAGAAAATTAAAAGCGCTTATAAATGTGGAGCAACTGCAAGCAAAAAAATCAAAATAAACACTGAATATCATTAAAAGAGAGAAAACTGAAACAGAAAGTCAGACTTTGAAGCTGGATTGTTGAAAATAATTTCCACAACCAGAACGCCTAACTTTATTACATATTGGCATTCAATTCTTTTTCATGCTTCCTAGATTGTCAATAACTTTTTCGTTTTAAAGAGCCCTGGAATGGCAATAGCATTTGACAAATTAAAAAAAACAGAACAGTACTGTTGGTAATGGTAATACAGCTGGCATCAAGTCTTTTCACAGACTGGGAGAAGCAAAACAGCCCAAGTCACAAAGGTAGCAAATTTCTTCAGTGTACTCGAGACAGTTTTCTGGAAAACAATATTTTTTTGAACCAGGGCGATAGGCTATATTCGATTTAATGATGAGTAATGAACCAGAATTCGACAACAATCTAACAGTAAGGGAACATCTAGCTAACAATGCTCATAATATGATTGCATTTGATATGAGGTTTGAGATGGAGGAGGGAGTCAAGAACTATAGAATCATAGGGCTAGAGTTTTCCTAACCTATTTTTCTGGTGCCCTCACCGAGATGCGCCGCTTTTGTCTGCCTCCAAGTGCGCCGAAAAAAAGACGTCTGTATTCTGGCCGCTCCCCAGCCTCTCCTCGGTCGTGGCGCAGCGTAGTCCAATGGATTGGAGGGTCAAGCCAGGTCTCGGCGTTGAAAACAGTGCTGGGACCTCTGCACATGCGTGCTAGAGTCTGCGCACATGTGCAGTAGCTCCTGGCAGGCTGTTTCTGCAAACGCACGCTGCAGGCTATGTGGGAGCAGCCCGCTGCGTTCCCTAAGGTAGGACTTCTATTTTTTATTTACTGATTGATTTTGGTGCTTTAGGTGCAGGGTTCCTTCTATTTTATTTGTTAAGTAATTGCTTATTACTTTTTGTGCTTTGTTTGGTGGTTGGTGGTGCTTTAAATGTAGTTACTTGCGCGGATTCCTTAACTCTAGGTAAGGTTTTTCTGTGCAGACAGAAGTGGCAACATATACTGGCCTAAGTTAGTTTGGAGCAACTATTTGCTGGCCAAACGCCTAAAACAGGGGTAAGTGGCTGGGAATGCCCTCTTTTGAATAAAAAATGGAACTAAAAATAACCTAACTAACTCACTTACACTGGTGCAAATTAAATGGTCAGAATTGCAACTAAAAAGATAGTCCAGAAAAATCAAGTTATTCCAAAAAAGAGAGCAACTCCTGGGGAAACTTGGGCTGGCTCTTCGAAAACTATACAATTAGTCATACTTCCATGCTCTTTCCCCATAACCCTGCAATTTTCTCCCCTTCAAGTATTTATTCAATTCCCTTTTGAAAATTACTAGTGAATCTGCTTCCACCACCCTCTAAGGCAGTACATTCCAGATCTTCTCAAGGGCAATAAATGCTGGCCTTGCCAGTGACGCCCACATCCCATGAATGAATAAAAAAAGAATGTGCTGTGTAAAAAAAAAAGTCTCCTCATCTTACTTCTGCCTTCTTTGCCAATGATTTTAAATCTGTGTCCTCTGATTACCGACCCTTCTACCAGTGGAAACAGATTCTCCTTATTTACTGTTAAAACCCTTCATGATTTTCAACGCCTCTGTTCAATCTCCCTTTAACCTTCTCTGTGCGAAGGAGAACAATCCCTGCTTCTTTAGCCTCTCCATGTAACTGAAGTCCCTTATCCGTTATCATTTTGTTAAATCACATCTGCACCCTCCAAACCAAGGTTTTAAATTGAGGTAAGGCCAACTTTGAAGGGATGAGGCAGAAATTTGCCAGTTGACCAGGCAGAACTGTTAACAGATGAACAGTGGGAGGTGTTCAAAGAGGTATTTGGAACAATACAAGTCCTCTACAAACCCTGAAAGAGCAAGAGTTCTACTTGAGTAATTAAACAATCTTGGTCAACAAAAGAAGTGACAGTATAAACTAAAAGGGCTTATATAAATGCAAAGAATAGTGGCCATCACATGGACTGGGAGAGATATAAAGAGCAGCAAAGGGATACAAAGCAAGTAGCAAGAGCTGCAAAAAAGAAATACGAGAAAAACTTGCAAGGTGTATCAAGGACAACACTAAAAGAGAAAGAAGGTGGTTAAGGATAATGTGGACCTTTTCAAGGGAAACGCAGGTGTTATTGGGCCGTATTTTGAGGTCAACGATGAACGAATGCTGATGAACGACTGTCTTTGACTCCATCCCGCAGCATGCTATCCGCCACCATCTCAGCAAAACCCCAGCCCTGCACGAGGTAGAAAAGGCCATCAGTCAGCTCAAGAACAACAAGGCATCGGGAGCGGATGGAATCCCCGCTGAGGACTAAAGTATGTCAGAGAGGCACTATTGGCACGAATACATGACCTCATCTCTCTCATCTGGAAGGAGGAGAGCATGCCGGGAGATCTCAGAGTTGCAGTAATCGTGACCATCTTTAAAAAAGGAGACAAGTCCGACCGCGGCAACTACAAAAGAATCTCCATGTTATCAGCCACTGGGAAGGTCATCGGTAGAATCCTCCTCAACCGTCTTCTTCCTGTAGTTGAGGAGCTCCTCCCGGAGTCACAGTGCGGATTCCGGGGTACAACGGACATGATCTTTACGGCGCGATAACTGCAAGAGCCATGAACTCATTGAATGGCGGTGCAGGCTAGAAGGGCTGAATGGCCTACTCCTGCACCTATTTTCTATGTTTCTATGTTTCTAAGAGAAATGCAGGGGACAGCAGCAACCCTTGTACGTGGCCGCCTTTGACACTGTTAACTGCGAGGGGCTATGGAGCGTCCTCCTCCATTTCGGCTGCCCCCAAAAGTTTGTCGCCATCCTCCGCCTGCTCCACGACGACATGCAGGCCGTGATCCTTACCAATGGCCGGACCGGGGTCAAAAAGGGCTGTCTCATCGTCCAAACCCTCTTCTCAATCTTCCTCGCTGCCATGCTCCACCTCACAGTCAACAAGCTCCCCGCTGGAGTGGAACTAAACTAAAGAACCAGTGGGAACCTGTTCAACTTTGTCGACTCCAGGCCAGGTCCAAGACCACCCCAACGTCTGTCGTCGAGCTACAGTATGCAGACGTTGGGGTGGTCTTGGACCTGCGACTGCGCACAATAAGAGGCTGAACTCCAAGTCATATTCAACGTATTTACTGAGGCGTACGAAAGCATGGGCCTTATGCTAAACATCTGTAAGACAAAGGTCTTCCACCAGCCTGTCCTCGCCGCACAGCACTCCCCACCCTCTCCCCCCAGTAATCAAGATCCATGGCATGGCCCTGGACAACGTGGAACATTTCCCATACCTCGGGAGCCTCTTAACAGGAGCAGACATTGACGACGAGATTCAACACTGCCTCCAGTGCGCCAGGCAGCCTTCAGCCGCCTGAGGAAAAGTGTTTGAAGACCAGGTCCTCAAATCCACCACCAAGTTCATGGTCTACAGGGCTGTAGTAATACCCGCCCTGCTCTATGGCTCAGAGACATTGACCATGTACAGTCGACACCTCAAGTCGCTGGGAAAATACCACCAACAATGTCTCCGCAAGATCCTACAAATTCCCTGGGAGGACAGACACACCAACGTCCTCGACCAGGCCAACATCCCCCGCATTGAAGCACTGACCACACTTGATCAACTCCGCTGGGCAGGCCACATTGTTCTCATGCCAGACACGAGGCTCCCAAAGCAAGTGCTCTACTCGGATCTCCTTCACGGCAAGCGAGCCAAAGGTGGGCA
Organism: Pristiophorus japonicus; assembly: GCF_044704955.1. Classification (NCBI taxonomy): domain Eukaryota; kingdom Metazoa; phylum Chordata; class Chondrichthyes; family Pristiophoridae; genus Pristiophorus; species Pristiophorus japonicus. The sequence continues at coordinate 196,962,558 of NC_091984.1, read as the reverse complement.
GAGAAAACGTTGCAAGGACACCCTCAAAGCCTCCCTGATAAAGTACAACATCCCCACCGAAACCTGGGAATCCCTGGCCAAAGACCGCCTTAAGTGGAGGAAGTGCATCTGGGAGGGCGCTGAGCACCTTGAGTCTCATCGCCGAGAGCATGCAGAAATCAAGCGCAGGCAGCAGAAAGAGCGTACGGCAAACCAGTCCCACCCACCCTTTCTCTCAACGACCATCTGTCCCACCTGTGACAGGGACTGTGATTCTCGTATTGGACTGTTCAGCCACCTAAGGACTCATTTTTAGAGTGGAAGCAAGTCTTCCTCGATTCTGAGGGACTGCCTATGATGATGAATGGGTGAGCGGGACTTGGTGCGAGTTAGGACACGGGCAGCTGAGTTTTGGATCACCTTGAGTTCATGTAGGATAGAATGTGGGAGGTCAGCCAGGAGTGCGTTGGAATCGTTAAGTCTAGAGGTAACAAATGCATGGATGCGGGTTGCAGCAGCAAATAAGCTGAGGCAAGGGCGCAGGCAGGCGATATTACGCAGATGGAAATAGGCGGTCTTAGTTATGCTGCGAATGTGGTTGAAAGCTAATTTCAGGGTCAAATGTAACACCAAGGTTGCGAACAGCCTGGTTCAGCCTCAAACAGAAGTTGGCAATAGGGATGGAATCAGTGGTTAGGGAACGGGGTTTGTGGCGGGGACCGAACACGATGGCTTCGGTCTTCCCAATATTCAACTGGAGAAAATTTCTGCTCATCCAGAACTAGACGTCGGACAAGCGGTTTGACAATTTAGAAACCGTGGAGGGGTCGAGAGAAGTGGTTTGAAGTAGAGCTGGGTGTCATCAGCATACATGTGGAAACTGACACTGTGTTTTCAGATGATGTAGCCCCTTGGCGACATGTAGATGAGAAATAGGAGGTGACCAAGGATAGATCCTTGGGGGGGCACCAGAGGTAATGATTCGGGGATAGGAAGAGAAGCCGTTGCAGATGATTCTCTTGCTATGGTTAGATAGGTAAGACTGGAACCAGGCAAGTGCAGTCCCACCCAGCTGGACAACAGTGGAGAGACGTTGGAGAAGGATAGAGTGGTCAACCATGTCAAAGGCTGCAGACAACTCAAGAAGGATGAGGAGGGATAGCTTGCCTTTGTTACAGTCACAAAGGATGTCATTTGTGACTTTGATGAGAGCTGTTTTGGTACTGTGGCAGACACCGAAGGGATTCAAACATGGAATTGAGGAAAATATGGGCAATTCTTTCAAGGACTTACACTAGAATGGACAAGCCCTAACTTTTTCTGCCTTGTTTTGTGGGTATATATCACGTACATACAGCAACTTCATGCTGTTCCATGTATTTCAATGCCGAGTCTCTCGGCAAAATATCTGTATAATGCAGCTTCTGGAGCAGCAAGGCAACTCTGACTGCGACTTCCCGATTTCCACATTTAACTGTGCATGTGCATTCGCCAGGAATTGCTGTCCGAGTTACACTTTAATAATGGTGCGCGTTGTTAGCCTCACCGTTATTTTTACTGCAGAATCCAAGCTATTGGAATCGAAAATAAGTTGATGGAAGACTTGCTAAACAATTACTTTGTTTATGTCTTCACAGTAAAGGATGAGAATAAAGTATGGAAATACAAGGAAAACTAAAAATGAATGAACTTTTTAGATTTAATACAAGTAAAAAAAAAGATAATGGAAAAGCTAATGAGACTGAAGATAGCCAAATCTCCAGGACTTGATGGCTTCCACCCCAGAGTATTAAAAGGTGAGGAAATTGTAGGTGCTCTAGACATGATCTTCCAAAATTCTCTTTATTCAGGAATAGTCGCCTTGGATTGGAAAATTGCCAATGTTACTGCATTATTTAGGAAGGATGGGAGAGATAAACCAGGAAATTATAGACCCATTAGTCTAAAGTCTGTTGTGGGGAAGTTACTGGCATCTGTCATTAGGGACAGAGTGATTGAGCACTTTGACAAATATGAACTGATCAGAGAGCTAGCATGGAATTGTAAAGGGCAAGTCATATCTAATTAACCTAGTTGAAATTTTTGAGGTCATTTAAAGTGGTAGATAAAGGAGTGTCTATGGATGTTAATTCTATGGACTTCCATAAAGCATTCAAATAGATTCCACACATGAAATTGCTAGGAAAATAGAAGCACATGGAATTGGTAGGTAATTTGTTAGGAGGTAGAAGACAGTAGAGATAATGGGTATATACTCCCAATTGACAGAATGTGACTAATGCTGTATCCCAGGGATCTGTACTAGGACCTCAGCTTTTCACTATTTTTTAATCATTGACTGAGATGAAGGAAGAGAGAGCTGTATATCCAAGTTTGCTGACTACACTAAGTTAGGTGGCATTGTAAGTAATGTAGATGAGAGCAGAAAGTTGTAAAGGAACATTGATAGATTAAATGAGTGGGCAAAAATGTGGCAGATGGAGTTCAACGTGGGGATGTGTGAGGACATCCACTTTATTTCTAAAAAAAGATAGATCGGAGTATTTTCTAAATGGCAAGAAGCTAGAAACTGGAGGAGCAGAAAGATTTAAGGTCCATGTACAGAGATTACTAAAAACTAATGGGCACACACCTTCGAAAGGATATATTGGCCTTGGAGGGAGTGCAGAGCAGATTCGCGAGAATGATACCGGGGCTAAAAGGTTTAAATTATGAGGAAATGTAGCATAGATAGGCTGGTATTCCCTCGAGCATTGAAGACTAAGGGGGTGATATGATTGAAACTGAAAGCACTTCGTCACACAAAGGGTAGTGGAAATCTGGAACTCTCTTCCCCAAAAAGCTGTTGAAACTAGATCAATTGATAGATTGTTAGGCCAGGGATAAGGGATATAGAACAGATAAATGGAGTTAAGATACAGATCAGCCAGGGTCTAACTGAATGGCAGAACAGGCTCAAAGGGCTGAATGGCCTGTTCCTATGTTCCCAAGTCCCTGCTCTTGTAGCTACAAAGAAATGTTGCTTTGAAGTGAGCTCTTGAATTATTTTATGGACTTTATTATACAGAAATTAAACTTTCACAATCACAATAAAAACATGCTATATGACTATGCAACTGTTAGAATACAACAGTTCTGTTCTTCATTCACTCAATCAACTTCACAGTCGCAAAGTAATTATTTTGCCATCATTTGAAAAAAATCTAATTTCTGGATCACAACATGTTGCATTAGTGCATTCATTACTAATTCAAATGCTCCAAAGTAAAGTTACATTCCTGCAAACTGTCAGTTCAGCAACGGTAACAATATGGTTGTTAGGTTAAAAGATCTATACTATTTGTGTCGCAAGCTTAACTTACAGAACAAAATTCACTGCAGCCAAAAAATGAACCTATTTAACAAAGCCATGGTAGCAAAAAAGGAGAAACATGCACTTTTAATTAGTATTCTCAGAACATTATAGAAGAGAAATGCTCTGTGATCCATCTACATACGCTTTTAATTCCAGTTTACAATCATTCAGACGGTGTATCATTTTTGTGGATGTGATATAGCTAAAGCTATGTATATTCGTGATTCAAATACAATTTCAATGGATCAAACTGCACAATAACATACTAGCTAATTTGACTAGACAGAAACGGCTAAGACAAGCAATGCTGCAATTATAACTTTTATGGGTTGACATTATAAAATGTGGCAAATTTTGTATTAGATCAACCGAGAACAAAAGCCAAGTAAGATTTCAAAGCACGTTTCAAGCATGCACTTGAACTGAAAAATAGAATTCTAGGCAAGCACATGAAGTGCAATAGCTCTGCTACAGCCAACTAGAAATGGTGCTAGTAATTTAAGATTTAAAAGCTAGTAAGGCTTGCCAGAATATTAATGATTCAGACAGTTTTAGCTAAAATTGAAGTTTAAGTCGTCAAATAATAATTTACTTTCACGCAAAAAGATGCTTGAAACAATAGTAAGAAAAGAATAAAAACACAGGCAGCGGATCATCAAGCAGTAACATAGTGTTTTGGGAAGCCTTTGGTTAATACTTTCATGAGATCAGAAATATAATTATATATAAATAAAAATCTAGACCATTATAAGACAAAACAGTAGGACAAAGAACTGTAGCTACCAATTTGTTCAGCCTCCGTTTTAGGACATCCACTGTCTAGTTTGTACCTTAGTACCAGGAGTTTACAAAGCATTATATCCCTTTAAGGATTTTTAAAAATTGTCTTACCAAAATGCTACATAAGGTGGTATTTTCTTTTCCTTGAGTCTATAATATTCGCTGCCAGTTAATCTCATTTCTGTTGTCAGAAATTCAATAATCAAACAGCTAGTCTTTGTGCATTTAAGACAGTCTGTGTATTTCAAACAGAAAATTAGTACACTCATTGGTGTTCCCCGGCAGGACTAATACCAAGTAAAAGAATGATCAATCAGCACTCAAACACAATGAAGTGTTCTTAACATTTCAGCAACAATGCTCAATGTGCTCACAACCACCTCTACACAGCACCCTGATTGCATCCTTTCCATTCTGACCCTTGCTTTTTCACCCCTAACGTCAAACCCAAATCATTTTTTTTGATTCTCCCTTGCAGCAAGGACTGACAGGTGAGAACGAAGCCCTTGAAAATCATCCTCTCCAATTCCCTTCATACGCATCAGCCAGACAAGCCTGGGTGATTTCTAGCTACAAACTGAGAAATTACCATTTGAAAAAAGTGCCATCAGACGGTCTGTCTCGAGGGTGAAAATTAAAATCTTCTACCTTGCAAGATCCATAGGGAATTCATATTCACAGAATTTCAACCCTCATCATCAGAGGACCTTGCCATAGAACTGACATCTTTTCATTTCATCAGTCTTATGCTAATTTTAATAGCACATGTCTATAACTTTAATACAGAAACAGGTTGAGCAGTGCACTATGCATAGCTCACAATGCACCATTTGAAATAATTGTTAAAATAACATAAGCTTAAACAATTAATTTTATGAATTATAAAACTGAAATTATAAATTTTCTGGCTTGAGTTAAGTATTTTTTTTAAATCAAAGTGTTGGGAATGGTACGTTAATGGAGGATAAAGTAATACATATATAATGCATTTTTAAAGATTATTTTTTATAGAATTTTAAAGGTGACCAATTCTGAGCAGGAATGATGTTATAATACTTCACAGGCAGTTTTCACCTCTGTCTATATATTGGAAATCCCTAAGTGGGGTTGGAGTTACAAACTAGAATCTAGCAGAATCTCCTAGAATCTCCTGTGAATATTTAATTAAAATTCCAGGAAGAAATTCTAAAATTCGAGATGCAGCTCATTTAGACTATACATATTTAAAAAATATATATTAAAGAGATGAACAAATTCTGTCCTTACAGCTAAGGGCACACATTTACAATTCAGTTATGCAGTTGGCAGCCTTCTCGAAGCTGCTGAAAGTGAAGACTGAAGAGCAAGTTGGTGTATAAGTAATGCCTTGATGTTCATGTATATGTCGTAGTCATAAAGTAATTTAATTAGTTCCAAGACAAATTATTAAAATGTAATATTTTTGAAGCAGATTCTGTAGAAACAGTCAGGACTGAGGTATCAGAAAGAAAACAGTTCATCCTTGCAGATGAATTATGCAAATAAGCAAATATGGAATTTCAACTTTATCTTAAACTTTGTATATTTGTACCTGTGGTATAAAACATACAGGCTTCTCGTACTCTGTACCTGTTGGCTGAAGTCCCACCTAAATAACAAAAATTGATGTTTGAACAACTAATACAAATTACTCTGAGGTATCCATACTGTTCACCTCATTTCTCCTTGGTAACAGTTTCATTTAAACTTGATAATTTTTTGCATTCAGCGAAAAAAAACTGGGAGCCAAGTTTCAGCAACATAATAGGAAGCATTATGATGAGAAGTAGAGGAAATATCATTTGATGGAAGTTTCTTGGTATGTCATTGTACCCCATTATTGTCAATTTTCTGCTTGCATAATGCACTAAAATGTGACTATATATATGGATGATAAACAGCTGAGGATTTGGGAGAACAGCTTTTTTCAAAGGGCTTAAAGCAAAGTTTAATGTCTGATGCAATTCTAACTCTTCCTTTGTGGGATCTCACTGGAAGCTGACCTATGTTTCACAGTATTTTAGCCATCTCTTAATCATCCCATACAACAGATGTCAAAAGCGTCAACCAAGGAAGGGCATAGATATTGATTTACAGACGTTTCTTGCAGATATTCAGACATGTAATATTGAGTAGGAGGACGAGACAGAGAGACATGAAGGTTTAAAGGATTTTGCTGAAGGTTTGAAAGTGGGGGAGGCGTGGGGGGGGGGGGGGGAAAGTAGGAGAAAGGGAAGAGACATTTTTCAGCACCATTATTTGGTACAACAATGCAGTTTTTCAGGTAGTCACCAGCAGTACATTTGCTTTCAGTGGTTTCTACCCGAGGTATCTTGAGGAAGATTGATAATCATAATTTCACAATAACCATCTAATCACACAATAACATTCACCCCATAGTCTTTATTCATTTCAGGAAGACAAATAAAAAAAACTCCCAAAGTGTATACTAAGACCATGAATGCACAGTACCCCTCGACTGAAAGTCACTTATTCTTGGCTACTCTATACCCATGTCCTTCACCTGCCGATTTACACTTACACAAACTCGCATCTAAAAAAGCATTCTCCCATACTTACAAATGAACTTGAAATTTCCTGTTCACACTCCCAGAGACATTCTCAGCCATCTCTATACTCACCAGGGCTTGTCCATAAACTACAATGCAATTGAAAGACATCAATTTTGTTCAATTTTTTCAAATTAAAATATATATGCAATACCAATTTAATCCACAACACATCCAGACATTTTTAACACATTTCAACGTTTAACCTATGGATTATTTTTGTGAAATTGTGGAGTATACATTTAACAGAGAGTGATTTGCATAAAAAAATCTTTAGAAAATTTTTGTGCACGCAATTTATTGCCAAGTCTTTTCTAATCTAAAATTCGTTTAAGTGAAAAGTTAGTGTAAGTGACATGTTTTCAAAACAATTAAATGAGCAAAAAAAATTAAATTTTTTCAAAGATGGCTGAAATTAAAAATGCCCCAGACTATCAATAAGTGAAGGGTAGTATGAAAACGTGCTGCTCCTGTGGAATAGGATTAGCCTAGAACCATTATTCCACTTATGCACACTTTAACAAACTGTAACATGACAAACAGCTTAACATTTTAGCTGCATCCAATTCAACAATGTATCACTTCTTTCCTGCCTGTTCCAGCATGGGAACATTGCAAATGCCTAGCAAGAAGAGGATATTTCTTTTTGGAATTTCATATTATGTTTGTTTTTGTTCTCCTGTACAGAGATTTGTTTATTCATTTTAAGTAATAATACAAAAAGCTAAAAGAAAAACTTGCAGAATGTCAGCTTTAAGAAACAGTATTTTGTAAAATAATATTATAGAAATTCCAAAAGCAGCAAAAATATTAATGAGGTAGGTGACAGGTAACATTACATAAGCCAGTGCCCATTAGTATAGCATTTCCCATTAAACTATAGAGCTCATTATATTATGATTTGTTAAAAAAAACAGGAACTGGGAAAACCAGCACCATTCCAAAGGAGGATATAAAGCAGAAAAATAGTATTTTATTTGAATCATATTTTACAAACTAGGACTGTGACCATCTGCGCTATGCATCACATTGAAATTGCCCCGCATTAAAAATTCACCATCAAGTGAATTTTCAAGGGATTTGCAGTAATTAGATGACAAAATGCTGGGAAATCTCAGCCGCACTGAAGATGTTACTCCGGGGTCAAAGACTCAACACTTTCAGCTGGGTAATTTGTAAGTGTCAATCACGCTCAGCCATCAGAGAACAGATCTAACGGCTGAATTCTAAGTAACTTCACAACATAGCCTTCAGCTATGCAGCCTGCTTTTGAAATACACGGGTATTTATTACAGAGGCCAAATTTGAAACAAGCTACATTTTTTTAAAATGCACATTATTATACTGACGTGGCTTTTGAAGCCTGCTGCTCATCATCCAGAGAAGCAGAGTTGAACCAACCGCCACATTCATCCTCTACAATCATCGTCAACATCACCTCAAAAACATGAGAGCAGTAAACACATCTTAATGTTGGTAAACAGACCCTCGCCCTAAGACCAGGATCATTATCTACATGACAAGAAGCTTACAACATGTTATTTTAAGTGGCTCACTAACACATCTGTTGTTTGGCATGATACTAAGTTCTCCTACACGGCATCAAATTTGAACACATGTAATTAGCTGCGAAAAGCAAAATAGAGTATTTGTGATAGCAGCCACCATTCCTTATCACAAATTAATGATGCTCATTTCAAATTGACATCTCCATTAAAAGGGTAACTGCATTTTCCCTTTTCAGGTCAAATGGAACCAGACTAAACTGACATATCCTAAAGCTACAGTACATCAAATGTATTATGCAAAAAAAGTCAGTGTGGGTCAAAGACTATGTAAATAACGTTGCAGCACCCTACAGGAAAAAAAAACCTTATCCTCTTCTCAATGTATCGCCACATTTTTCCAGCTGTAGAAGAGAGGACAATTTATCATAAAACTCAGATTCACAATCCAGATGAAAATATTTCAACTGTTTTCTATATACGTAAATTGCTCAAAAATGCAACAATTCCCATTATTCTTTATGTAGCAGTTATAGGATTGTGGCATGGTCAAAGTGTGAATTTGTCTAGACATTGTTTTGCAAAAAGCAGTCCGATTTTGTTGACAAAGTGTTGTTGATTTATTTCGTATTCTTTTAGCTAATTTTTCATTATCTTTTTATTATGTTCTCATGCCATTACTTCAATTTTCCCTCTTCCCATTTCTTGTTTTGGCTCATCTACTACTTTATGTCTCCCAAAGCATGCAATCCCTGATCTCGCAAAGTCACGAAGGGTCAATGTACCAGCAGGCTTTAAAATTGAACTTGGCATTTCCTGATCATTTCCATTATGTTGGAAGGTCCTACTATCTCAAATGTTTTTGTAATAATTGCTACGAACTTTATAGCAGTGATTTGATTTTTTGAGGGGAAAGCTCTTCTATATTGCTTCCACATGTAGGCCATGCGCCCATTGCAACTCACCTGCTTCAAGCCTGCTCACAGTATTGCTTTGAACGGCTGCCAGGAGATTCATAAAATTAGCCTAAATATGGTGCTCTGCTTGACATCTTTCCCTGTGAAGAAGAGCCTGGCATCTGTCTGGTACTTTTTCACAATAGCATGGCTAATGTCAAGTTCTCAGTGCCATAAGGATCAAATCTGTGGTGAATCTGCTTCTCCAAAGAAATGTGCCAATATGTTACTTTGGAAAGCCAGCATTTTAAAATAATGGAGGCATTTTCTTCCAGTCACATTCCTTGCAAAAATGAAACGCAGAAAACAGTTTCCACAGGGGTCACTTACCCATACATAATAGCTTTTAATCTATGATGCAGACTGAATTTAGGAACTACCTATTTTAATGTTAAAATATTGATATCAAGTTCAATGAAGAGTATATTCAAATGTGAACAGCAATATAGACTGACAAATAAAATCTTATGAATGTTGGCTTTTGCCTAATGTCAATAAGATTTTTAATTGATTTACTGGTGCATTTTTCTAAACTCAAAAAAAATGCACTTATAGAACTGTTAACATAGAAAAACGTCCATGGTGCTTCACAGAGGCATAATCAGCCAAAAATGGTTGCCAAGATAAAGGGTGACCAAAAACTTGGTTGAAAAGGTAGGCTTTAAGGAGTGCCTTAAAGAATGAGACGCAGGTGGATGAGTTTAGGGAGGTGAAATGAAATAAACTTAGAATATCGAGAAATACCCTGTAGGAACATTTTGCTATTAGAGATATGTTATTGGCGGTCTTTTAGTCTTAAGTTTTCTTAAAATTTGCATTTATATTTAATGTATCTTATTTTATTTCATTAAACAATATTCTCTTCCTCATATTATTCCCCACTGAAAGACAGGGCAAATAACCTGCTCCTAGGTCTTTACCAATGTTGATAAGAGGTTGCTGTTTATCAGAGTTTGCTGAAATAGAATGGCTCTGTCTTTGCCTACTAATAGTCACTGAAATTCAAAATAATTCATGTGTGAAGTGCTGCAATTCCTGTCAACTTGCACAGATGTTCAAAAAAGCATAATTTGTGCAAAAAATCCCACCAAATTTCAAGTACATGAAAAAAATAGATGTAGAAAAAAATTCTGTTCCAAAATGCAGCACAATTTTAATGAGCCTATATCCAGCTTTTCCCATTATTGTTTGCACCTTTTCCAGGTCTTTCACTTAATATGTAATGTCAAAATCCAATATTTTAAGGTACATCATTAAGTTGACTATATATTAATATAACAACTGTTTAAAAACTTAAAACGAGTCAAGGTTTCTAGTTGTGCTCTTCAATTCTGACAAAATTAAATTAACTTTATCAACACCTTTCAAAATTCACTAACCTAAAATGTATTTTCCAGTAGAGTTGAACCATACATTCATACACCATACAGCTTGTTCAGAATGACTTAAAATGCAAAATAATTCATGAATTCTCACATCTCTTTTTTAATTGCCTCACTTTTGTAGGTGTATTTTCACCATTCTTTTTAAATATGCAGAGAATCATTTGTCATGAATGAATAATTACTCTGTATTATCTATGAAAATGTGGAAGTATGAGCAGAAGCCAGTGAATAATGAACAGTTATTTTATTCAAGTGCAGCAGTGAGTTGTGTATATGGAGGATCCTACAGCTTTGAAAGCAAAATGCAGCAATTTCTTAAACAGTGAAGGTGCAAACAGACTTGGTGTACAACAAGCATATGCACAATCCACACCTTTAATAAGTTTAAGAAAATAGCATTTAAAAAAAAAGACGATTCCCAGGGCCGAAAGTTGTGTTTATGGCAAATTGCTTTCAATTTAAAAAATCTAGTTGTAATATATTAGATGAATTTAAAAAAAAATCTTCATTCAAGTGTAAGGGTAAATAAATGAAACAGAGACGTTGTGCACTGAGCAGCATCACCTACCATTAATACACCCAACTTTGCATATGTTGTACATTCTAGTAAACATTACCTGCCAAACAAATTGAAAGGCTAAATTAACTCATTTTGTTTCTTTCATATTAACAGCTTTCTTTGGTAATCACATGAGTTTTTTTTGTGAATTCCTCCAGTTACTTGTCTGGTTCCCTCTGCACAGATTTTTACAGTAAATTTGTCAGCTTGCTAAAAAATAATTTAATTCTCTGCACTACACCCAATATTATTTACTTAATCAATTTCCTAAAATATAATTAAGCGAAGTTAAAGTCATCGGTGTTATGATTCAGGTTTTCTTCCAACACTTGCATTTAATTTTTATTCATAACAATAAATCAGTTTCCATAAGCTGATAGTCTTCTATGAATTAAAACCGGCAGCATTATGAGTGTCACGAGTCGGGTAGCGTGCCGTGGTACTAAATATTACCCCTTAACTGTAGAATATTACACAGGAGAGCTCAGGAGTGCCAACATGTTCTCTTGTTTACTCCAAAAGACAATAAATACCACAATGCCAGATCTTTACATTCGGACTAAAATGAATATTCTCAAGTAAGGTGTCACACACACAAGCAGAAAAAAACTGCAATATCCTGATGGCACAAATATTTAGAAAACAATAAAGATAGAATAATCTTATAATGTGCAATCAGATTATCTGGTACCATGATTTGCTCACAACACAAACATAGAGAAGCAAGTGGAATTTCCTGGGGAGCCTGGGAACTCCCCTAGACATGTCCCCTTGACATTGGGAGGAAGCACAGGCGGATACTGTTCCACTTTATAAAGGTTTTAGTCCTTCACATTTTCTGATACTCTTGACACTGGCTCCGAAGGATTCTCATTTTCTCAAAACTGATCACTTATGAATATACTTGAATAAGTGTGGATAAAAACTGCTTAATGGGACAGCATCATTTTTATCAATGCAGACCAATTAAACTAGTTTCAGCTGCCAACAAATTCAACTTGCATGTACATAGTGATCCTCATGTAAAAGGAAGTTCAAAGTATTTTACTAGCAGTGGAGGTGGATGCTAAGCAGGAAATAAAGTAACTAGAAAGGAAGCCCTGGGGCACACCAGTGCCGATCGTGCAGACGCAGGAGGTGAGACAGCATGAAGATTACTGTTTTGGGATATACAGGAGAGAAACTGGTGATAGAGTGCCAGCATTGAAATGGATGGTGAAGAACAGAAGATGCAGGTGAATGGAGTGGGCAACAGTGTCAAAAGTAGCAGAGATCAAGGAAGAGTGAAAACAGTGAGTTGCAATTTTATGGGCTAGAAATTGGCTAGCCTTGCACCCGTTTTTTCAGCGATATTTTGCCTTTTTTGACGTTAAAAGGTACTCATCCAAATTGGCCAAAGTTGTGCGCCGGCAGTTTTTAAATACCGCTGAAAAGCAGACCGCCATCGTACAACGGCAAAAAACGCGATACAGCTTTAAATTGACCGTTCGGCGCACCAGTATTCAGCGCGAAAAAAAACGCCAGGTAAAAAGCTGCGTTGCAGCCTCAGAAACAACGGAAAGTACAAAGACCTGTAAAAAAAAAGGTAAGTTAAAGTTTTTATTTTTTAATTCTTTTGCAGCAAATACTTAGTTAAGGGTTTTGTAAATGTTGTTTGATTTTTGGCAATTTTCTTGTGTGTTCCCCCCACCCCCCCACCCAGGGCCTGTCTTTTTAGCAGTATTCGGCCCCGGTCTAAAGTTGCCGAGGACCACGGTTTCCACCGCAAATGCTCGTGGATTGCCGATTTTTACCATCGGGCGCATTTTTTTGCCAATTTTACTCCTTTAAAAAATAGTAGTATTTGTAATGGTATTTTAGCGCAAAAATGCCCCAAAAATACGGCTATCGCCAAAAGTTCAATTTCTGGCCCTATAAGTTGTTATTGGTGATTTTGTTTAGGGTGGTCTTAGTATTAGCCAAAAACAAGTTTGTTTTAGGAATGCAAATAGTAAATCAATCCCTTCTAGTCCAGACTTTTACCGTGGAGGTACTGCTTGCTGCAGAGGACATTGATGCAGTACACTGCCATTAAGTTTTTAAACATTTTGCATAATCATCTCCCTAGACCTTTGAGTAATTTTTCAAATTGCTTTGTGCCTGCAAAGATTTACTGATTGTGATTTCCTAAAGCTCTCCTACAATCACCTGGCATGCTTCAAAGTCAGCAGTGACTTTACATCGCACCCAAATTTGCTATGGACAACTGACTTCCAGTCTGGTGGGGAACGCTGGACAATAGACCCCAATAAATAGATCACTGACCCGGGGGTGGGGGTTGCTGTTTGTAAAAGCCGGCTGATGGTGGGTGAGCTTGGGGGGCCGGTAGGAAGTACTCCTGCTCTTCCCGACCTACAATGATTGCTCCCCGAGGCTGTGCTCGCCTTGCTGCAGCTCGGCCATACTTAAACCTGCATAGCAGGTTAAATCAGAGGCTTTAGGGACTCATTCTCGTATTTAAAGTGGCAAAACCCCCCGTCTCACCTCCATTAAACCTAGAAGTGGGCGGGTTGTGGTCAGGATTTAGGACCAGTTTTAATATTTTGGAAAAAGGCTCCGCCTGAGCCACTAGAACCCTTGCTGAAGGTATGGATGCAGGAAAGAGAGATAGGTGACCACAACTTGACCCTCTTCCTCCAACATGGCCACCAGCATGGTTGAAGTTGTACTTCAGTGGGAAGCCAGGGAAATCGGTCAGTTTCCTTAGCCTTAACCCTCTATCATCATGTAAATGCAGCGAGGTGGTTGAAGTTCAGGGATATTACTGGCAGCATTCTCAGAAGTGGCAATCCAGTGGCATGCCTCTCTGCCGGATTTTCCTTCTTCTTCTGCGCTGCTATGCAAGATAAGGGCTCATGGGGTTGAGGGTAATATATCAGCATGGATAAAGGACTGGTTAACGGACAGAAAACAGATAGTAGGGATAAATGGGTAATTTTCCTGTTGGCAGGCTATAACTAGTGAGGTGCCGCATGGATCAGTGCTTGGGTCTCAGGTATTTACAATCTATATTAAGGACTTAGATGAAGGGACTGAGTGCAATGTATCCAAGTTTGCTGATGATACAAAACAAAGTAAATGTTGGTCCCTTTGAGGACGAGACCAGGGAATTAGTAATGGGGAACATGGAGATGGCAGAAACTCTGAACAAATATGTTACATCAGTCTTTACAGTAGAGGACACCAACAATATCCCAACAGTGGATAGTCAAGGGGCTATGGGGGGGGAAGGGGGAATGAACTTAACACAATCACAAAGGAGGTGGTACTCAGTAAGATAATGGGACTAAAGGCAGATAAATCCCCTGGACCTGATAGCTTGCATCCTAGGGTCTTAAGAGAAGTAGCGACAGGCATTGCGCAGATGCATTGGTTGTAATTGACCAAAATTCCCTGGATTCTGGGGAGGTCCCAGCAGATTGGAAAACTGCAAATGTAACGCCCCTATTTAAAAAAAGGAGCCAGACAAAAAGCAGGAAACTATAGACCAGTTAGCCTAACATCTGTAGTTGGGAAAATGTTGGAGTCCATTATTAAAGAAACAGCAACAGAACATTTGGAAAAGCAAAATTCGATCAGGCAGAGTCAGCATGGATTTATGAAGGGGAAGTCATGTTTGACAAGTTTGCTGGAATTCTTTGAGGATGTAACAAACAGGGTGGATAAAGGGGAACCAGTAGATGTGGTGTATTTGGACTTCCAGAAGGCATTTGACAAGGTGCCACATAAAAGGTTACTGCACAAGATAAAAGTTCACAGGGTTGGGGGTAATATATTAGCATGGATATAGGGATTGGCTAACTAACAGAAAACAGAGAGTCGGGATAAATGGTTCATTCTCGGGTTGGCAATCAGTAACTAGTGGGGTGCCACAGGGATCAGTGTTGGGACCCCAACTATTTACAATCTATATTAAAGACTTGGAAGAAGGGACTTAGTGTAATGTAGCCAAGTTTGCTGATGATATAAAGATGGGAGGAAATGCAATGTGTGAGGAGGACACAAAAAATCTGCAAAAGGACATAGACAGGCTAAGTGAGTGGGCAAAATTTTGGCAGATGGAGTATAATGTTGGAAAGTGTGAGGTCATGCACTTTGGCAGAAAAAAAAAAATCAAAGAGCAAGTTATTATTTAAATGGAGAAAAATTGCAAAATGCTGCAGTACAGCGGGACCTGGGGGTACTTGTGCATGAAACACAAAAGGTTAGTATGCAGGTACAGCAAGTGATCAGGAAGGCCAATGGAATCTTGGCCTTTATTGCAAAGGGGGTGGAGTATAAAAGCAGGGAAGTCTTGCTGCAGTTATACAGGATATTGGTGAGGCCACACCTGGAATAGTGTGTGCAGTTTTGGTTTCCATATTTACGAAAGGATATACTTGCTTTGGAGGCAGTTCAGAGAAGGTTCACAAGGTTGATTCCAGAGATGAGGGGGGATGACTTATATGGAAAGGTTGAGTAGGTTGGGCCTCTACTCATTGGAATTCAGAAGAATGAGAGCTGATCTTATCAGAATGTATAAGATTATGAGGGGGCTTGACAAGGTGGATGCAGAGTGGGTGTTTCCACTGATAGGGGAGATTAGAACTAGAGGGCATGATCTTAGAATAAGGGACCGCCCATTTAAAACTGAGATGAGGAAAAATTTCTTCTCTCAGAGGATTGTAAATGTGAGGAATTCACTGCCTCAGAGAGCTGTGGAAGCTGGGACATTGATTAAATTTAAGACAGAGATAGACAGTTTCTTAAATGATAAGGGGATAACGGGTTATGGAGAGCGGGCACGGAAGTGGACCCGAGTCCATCATCGGATCAGCCATGATCGTATTAAATGGCGGAGCAGGCTCGAGGGGCCGTATGGCCTACTCCTGCTTCTATTTCTTATGTTCTTAAAGTGGGAAAGTAAGCTGTGAGGAGGACACAGGAGTCTGCAAAGGGATATAGACAGGTTAAGTGAATAAGCAATAAGGTGGCAGATGGAGTATAAAGTGAGGAAATGTGAGGTTTGGTAAGAAGAATAGAAAAACAGACTATTTTTTAAACGAAGAGACACTATTAAATGTTGGTGTTCAAAGAGATTTAGGTGTCCTTGTACAGGAAACACAAAGTTAAAACATAAGAATTAGGAGCAAGAGTAGGCATAGCATGTAGGAACAGCAAGCAATCAGGAAGATAAATGGCACATTGACCTTTATTGCAAGTGGGTTGGAGTACAAGCCTTACTACAATTGTACAAGGCTTTGATGAAACCACACCTGGAGTACTCCGTGCATAGTTTTGGTTTCCTTATCTGAGAAAGGACACACATGCTTTAGAGGCAGTACAAAGGTGGTTCATTAGATTGATCTCTGGGATAAGAGGGTTGTCATATGAGGAGAGATTGAGTAGAGTGGGTCTATACACTCTGGAGTTTAGAAGAATAGAGGTGATCTCCTTGCAACAAAAGATTCTGAGGGGAATTGATAGAGTAGGTTCTGAGAGGTTGTTTCCCCTGGCTGGAGAGTCTAGAACTCGGGGGCAAAGTTTCAGGATAAGGGGTTGGCCATCTAAGACTGAGATGAGGAGGAATTTCTTCAATCAGAGGGTTGTGAATCTTTGGAATTCTCTAACCCAAAGGGCTGTGGATGCTGAGTCGTTGAGTATATTCAAGGATGAGACAGGTAGATTTTTGGACTCTATGGGAACCAAAGGATATGGGGATCGGATGGGAAAGTGGAGTTGAGGTCAAAGATCAGCCATGATTTTTTTGAATGGCAGAGCAGGCTCAAAGGACCGTATGGCCCACTCCTAATTTTTATGTTCTTCAATTTCATGTAGCTGTGATGACTGGCCTCCAACAATTACAATTTATTTTATGTCAGGTATGACTCCTGCCACTGCAGTTTTTTCTTTGACACCCATTGACTTCAGTTTTGCTCGAGCTCCTTGGTGCCATACTCAATTGAATTATGTTTTGATGTTGAGGGAGACTACTCTCACCCCACCTCTGGTGTTCAGCTCTTGTACCCATGTCTGCATCAAGACTGTCAAGAAGTCTGGAGCCGAGTGTTTTTTTTCAGAATGCAAACTGAACACTGGTAGGTAAGTTATTACGAAGTAGGTGTTGCTTGGTGGTACTATTGATGACTCTTTCCATCACTTTACTCAAGATTGAAATACAGAGTTCACTTGATTGATGTGCATCACCTCAGTCCTCCTTTACTGAGGAGGCTGAATGGTCAGTAATTGGGTGGGTTAGATATATTTTTTTTTATGGATTAGACATACTTGGGCAATCTTCCACATTGTCAAGTCATACATGTACTGGAAAAGCTTGGCTCGGGAAGTGTCTAGTTTTGGTGCACAGGCCTTCAGCACTACAGCTGGGATGTGGTCAGGGCTCATGGCCGTTGCTGTTTCCAGTGCACTCAGCTACTTTTTAATGTCACATGCAGTTAATCAAATTGAATGAACATTGATATGTATGATAGTTAGAACCTCAGGAGGACATTTAATAGGATCATCCCCTTGGCACTTTTGGCTGAAGATACCTGAAACACTTTCAGCTCGTCTCTTGCACTCACGAGCTAGGCTCCTCCAAAGTTGAAGACGGGGATGCTTGTCCTTCTGTTAGTTGCCTGCTTGTCCACCACCAGTCTCAACTGGTTGTGGTAGGGCTAGAGTGTTGCTCTGATCCATTGATTCTGGAATAGCTTAGTTTTGTCTTTTCATGTTTAACGTGCAGGTAGTCCTCTGTGGTAGCTTCACTTGGTGGATACCTCATTCTAAGGTATGGCTTCTGGCACTTCTTTGTGCACTCTGATGTGAACCAAGGTTGATCTCATGGCTTGATGGCGATCAAAAGAATGATTTTCCTATTCATGAGGTTACAGATTGTGGTGGTATACAATTTTGATGCTGCTGATGGCACACAGTGCCTCACGGATGTCAAATCATGGATGCTATATCCATCCTTAGTCTACATAGATTCAATAAGATCATGGCTGATCATTCACCTCAGTACCCCTTTCCTGCTTTCTCTCCATACCCCTTGATCCCTTTAGTCCTAAGGGCCATATCTAACTCCCTCTTGAATATATCTAACGAACTGGCATTAACAACTCTCTGCAGTAGAGAATTCCACAGGTTAACAGCTCTCTGAGTGAAGAAGTTTCTCCTCATCTCGGTCCTAAATGGCTCACCCCTTATCCTTAGACTGTGACCCCCAGTTCTGGACTTCCCCAACATCGGGAACATTCTTCCTGCATCTAACATGTCCAGTCCTGTCAGAATGTTATATGTTTCTATGAGATCCCCCCTCATTCTTCTAAACTCCAGTGAATACAGGCCCAGTCGATCCAGTCTCTCCTCATAGGTCAGTCCTGCCATCCCTGGAATCAGTCTGGTGAACCTTTGCTGCACTCCCTCAATAGTAAGAACATCTTTCCTCAGATTAGGAGACCAAAACTGAACACAATATTCCAGGTGTGGCCTCACCAAGGTCCTGTACAACTGCAGTAAGACCTCCCTGCTCCTATATTCAAATCCCCAAGCTATGAAGGCCAACATGCCATTTGCCTTCTTCACCACCTGCTGTACCTGCATGCCAACTTTCAATGACTGATGTACCATGACACCCAGGTCTCGTTGCACCTCCCCTTTTCCTAATCTGCCGCCATTCAGATAATATTCTGCCTTCATGTTTTTGCCACCAAAGTGGATAACCTCACATTTATCCACATTATACTGCATCTGCCATGCATTTGCCCACTCACCTAACCTGTCCAAGTCACCCTGCAGCCTCTGAACATCCTCCTCACAGCTCACACTGCCACCCAGCTTAGTGTCATCTGCAAACTTGGAGATATTACACTCAACTCCTTCATCTCGATCATTGATGTATATTGTAAATAGCTGGGGTACCAGCACTGAACCCTGTGGCACCCCGCAAGTCACTGCCTGCCATTCTGAAAAGGACCCGTTTATCCAGATCTGCTTCCTGTCTGCCAACCAGTTCTCTGTCCTGGTCAATACATTACTCCCCAATACCATGTGCTTTAATTTTGCACACCAATCTCTTGTGTGAGACCATGTCAAAAGTTTTTTGAAAGTCCAAATACACAACATCCACTGGTTCTCCCTTGTCCACTCTACTAGTTACATCCTCAAAACATTCTAGATTTGTCAAGCATGATTTCCCTTTCATAATCCATGCTGACTTGGACCGATCCTGTCACTGCTTTCCAAATGCGCTGCTATTTCATCTTTAATAATTGATTCCAACATTTTCCCCACTACTGATGTCAGGCAACCGGTCTATAATTCCCCGTTATCTCTCTCCCTCCTTTTTAAAAAAATGATGTTACATTAGCTACCCTTCAATCCATGGGAACTGATCCAGAGTCGATAGACTGTTGGAAAATGATCACCAATGCATCCACTGTTTCTAGGGCCACTTCCTTAAGTACTCTGGGATGAAAACTATCAGACCCTGGGGATTTATTGGCCTTCAATCCAATCAATTTCCCTAACACAATTTCCTGACTAATAAGGATTTCCTTCAGTTCCTCCTTCTCGCTAGACCCTCGGTCCCCTAGTATTTCCGGAAGGTTATTTGTGTCTTCCTTAGTGATTATTTGTTCAATTGGTCTGCCATTTCTTTGTTCTCCATTATAAATTCACCTGATTCTGACTGCAACGGACCTATGTTTGTCTTCACTAATCTTTTTCTCTTCACATATCTATAGAAGCTTTTGCAGTCAGTTTTTATGTTCCCAGCAAGCTTCCTCTCAAACTCTATTTCCCCCCTCCTAATTAAACCCTTTGTCCTCCTCTGCTGAATTCTAAATTTCTCCCAATCCTCAGGTTTGCTGCTTTTTCTGGCCAATGTATATGCCTCTTCCTTGGATTTAACACTATCCTTAATTTCCCTTGTTAGCCACGGTTGAGATATCTTCCCCATTTTATTTTTACTCCAGACAGGGATGTGCAATTGTTGAAGTTCATCCATGTGATCTTTAAATGTTTGCCATTGCCTATCCACCGTCAACCCTTTAAGCATCATTCCCCAGTCTATTCTAGCCAATTCACATCGAAGTTACCTTTCCTTAAGTTCAGGACCCTAGTCTCTGAATTAACTGTGTCCCTCTAAATCTTAATAAAGAATTCTACTATATTATGGTCACTCTTCCCCAAGGGGCCTCGCACAACAAGATTGCTAATTAGTCATTTCTCATTACACATCACCCAGTCTAGGATGGCCAGCCCTATCGTTGGTTCCTCAACATATTGGTCTAGAAAACCATCCCTTATATACTCCAGGAAATCCTCCTCCACCACGTTGCTAACAGTTTGGTTAGCCCAATCTATATGTAGATTAAAGTCATCCATGATAACTGCTGTACCTTTATTGCACGCATCCCTAATTTCTTGTTTGATGCTGTCGCCAACCTCACTTCGACTGTTTGGTGCTCTGTACACAACTCCCACTAGTGTTTTCTGCCCTTTGGTATTCCGCAGCTCTACGCATACAGATTCCACATCATCCAAGCTAATATGTCCTTCCTTACTATTGCGTTAATTTTTTCTTTAACCAGCAACGCTACCCCACCTCCTTTTCCTTTCTGTCTTTCTTTCCCGAATGTTGAATACCCCTGGATGTTGAGTTGCCAGCCTTGGTCACCCTGGAGCCAAGTCTCCATAATCCCAATTATATCATATTCGTTAATAGCAGCCTGCGCAATTAATTCGTCCACCTTATTATGAATAATCCTCGCATTGAGGCACAGAGCCTTCAGGCTTATCTTTTAACACACTTTGCTCCTTTAGAATTTTGCTGTGATGTGGCCCTTTTTGATTTTTGTCTTGGGTTTCTCTGTCCTCCACTTTTACTTTTCTTCTTGCTATCTTTTGCTTCTGCCCCCATTTTACTTCCCTCTGTCTCCCTGCATAGGTTCCCATCCCCCTGCCATATTAGTTTAACCCCTCCTCAACAGCACTAGCAAACACTCCCCCTCGGACATTGGTTCCGGTCCTGCCCAGGTGCAGACCGTCCGGTTTGTACTGGTCCCACCTCCCACAGAACCGGTTCCAATGCCCCAGGAATTTGAATCCCTCCCTTCTGCACCACTCCTCAAGCCACGTATTCATCTTAGCTATCCTGCTATTTCTACTCTGACTAGCACCTGGCACTGGTAGCAATCCTGCGATTACTACTTTTGAGGTCCTGCTTTTTAATTTAACTTCTAGCTCCCTAAATTCAGCTTGTAGGTGCCCATATGCACCACGACAAATGGCTGTTCACCCTCCCCCTCCAAAATGTCCTGCAGCCGCTCCAAGACATCCTTGACCCATCCTAGAGTCTCGATTGTGGCTGCACAAATGTCTATCTATTCCCCGTACAATAGAATCCCCTCATCATCATAGGCAGTCCCCTGGAATCAAGGAAGACTTGCTTCCACTCCCAAAGTGAGTTCTTTGATGGCTGAACAGTCCGATACGAGAGTCACAGACCTTGTTACAGATGGGACAGACATTCGTCGAGAGAATGGGTCGGTGGGGCTGGTTTGCCGCGCGCTCCTTCCGCTGCCTGCGCTCGACTTCTTCACGCTCTTTACGTTGAGACTCGAAGAGCTCAACGCCCTCACAGATGCACTTTCTCCACCTCGGGCGGTGTTCGGCCAGGGTCTCCCATCTATCAGTGGTGATGTCACACTTTACCAGGGAGCCTTTGAGGGTGTCCTTATAACGTTTCTGCTGTCCTCCTTTGGCTCGTTTACCATGAAAGAGCTCCGCATAAAGCATTTTCTTAGTGAGTCTCGTATCTGGCATGCAAACGATGTGGCCTGCTCAGCGAAGCTGATCGAGTGTGGTCAGTGCTTTAATACTGGGGATAGCCTGGTCGAGGACACTGATGTTGGTGCACCTGTCCTCCCAGGGGATTTGTAGAATCGTGCGAACACATCGTTGGTGATATATCTCCAGCGACTTGAGGTGCCTTCTATACATCATCCATGCCTCAGATCCATACAGGAGGACAGGTATTACTACAGCCCTGTCGACTATGAGCTTGGTGGTAGATTTGAGGGCCTGGTCTTCAAACACTCTTCCTCAGACAGCCGAAGGCTTCACTGGCGCACTGGAGGCGATGTTGAATCTCGGCATCAATGTCTGCCTTTGTTGATAAGAGGCTCACGAGATATGGGAAAAGGTCCACATTGTCGAGGGCTACACCGTGAATCTTGATGACTGGAGGGCAGTGCTGTGCGGCGGTGACAGGCTGGTGGAGGACCTTTGTCTTACGGATGTTAAGCGTAAGGCCTATGTTTTCATATGCCTCAGTGAATACATTGACTATATCCTGGAGTTCAGCCTCTGAATGTGCGTAAACGCAGGCGTTGTCCGCATACTGCAGCTCAATGACAGAGGTTGGGGTGATCTTGGACCTGGCCTGGAGGCAGCGTAGGTTTAACAGCTTCTCACTGGTTCTGCTGTTTAGTTCCATTCCAGCGGGGAGCTTGTTGATTGTGAGGTGGAGCATGGCGGCGAGAAAGATTGAGAAGAGGGTTGGAGTGATGACGCAGCCCTGCCTGACCCCGGTCCGGACATGAATTGGGTCTGTAATGGATCCGTTGGTAAGGATCACGGCCTGCATGTCATCGTGAAGCAGGCGAAGAATGTTGACAAACACTGGGGGTAGCCGAAACGGAGGAGGACGCTCGATAGCCGCTCACAGTTGACAGTGTTCAAAGGTTTTTGTAAGATCAAAAAGGCCATGTATAAGGGCTGGCGCTGCTCCCTGCATTTTTCCTGCAACTGTCACGCTGCAAAGATCATGTCTGTTGTGCGCCATAGGGGATGAAATCTGCATTGTGATTTCGGGAGGAGCTTCTCGGCCACAGGGAAAAGACGATTGAGAATCCCCTACCACTATAGCTCTCCCACTCTTTTTCCTGCCCTCCTGTGCAGCAGAACCACCCATGGTACCATGAATTTGGCTGCTGCTGCCAAGGGTAATGCAGACCCAGATGATACTGTAATTGAAAATAAGGAAATGGCAGACTTGTTAAATTATTACTTTGTATTGGTCGTCACAGTAAGCGAGTGTTCTATGGATGTTATTTATATGGACTTCCAGAAGGCATTGGCTAAGGTTCCACACAATAGATTGTCAGCAAAACAGAAAGCAAAGGGAACTGAATAGGAGGTGGGAGACAAAAGAGTAGGGACGATGGGTAGGATGTCATTAGTGGTGTCCCACATGGATCTGTTCTGGGGCCTTAGCTTTTCACTATATTTATCAATGGACTTGGATGAAAGAATAGAGAGACGTATATCCAAGTTTACTGATGACATTAAATCAGTTGGCACAGTAAGTAGTGTAGAAAGTTGAAAAGGGACATTAAATGAGGGAGCAAAACTGTGGCAGATGGAGGTCAGCATGGGAAAAGTGTGAGGTCATCCACTTTGGACCCAAGAAAGAGTGTGCAAAGTATCTTCTAAATGTTGAGAAGCTAGGAACTGGAGAAGCAGAAAGATTTCGGGGACCTTGTATAAAAATCATTAAAAATTCGTGGAAAGGTACAAAAAATAATCAAAAAGGCCTATGGAATGTTAGCCTTTATCTCGAGGGCTAGAATACAGAGGTGGAAGAAAAACGACAATTGTATAAAGCTGTGGTTAGACCACATATGGAGTACTGTGTTCAGTTATCGGCACCACACCTCAGGAAGGATATACTGCCCTCGCAGATGCACCAGAATGATATCAGGGATAAAGGGGTTAAATTATGAGGACAGATAGCAGAGATGATGCTTGTAGTCCTTGAGTAAAGAAGATTAAGGGGTGAGATCATTGAGATGATTAAATTATTTGACAGGATAGAGAGAGAAAAATATTTCCCCTGGCGCAGGAATCCAGAACAAGGGGGCATAACCTTAAAATTATAGCTAGGCTGTTCAGGGGTGCTGCCAGGAAGCACTTCTTCACACAAAGGATAGTGGAAATCTGAAACTCTCTCTCCCAGAAAGGTGCTGAGGCTTGAGCAATTGAAAATTTCAAAACTGAGAATAGATTTCTGTTAGGCAAAGTTATTAAGGATTATAGAACCAGGATAGGTAAATTGAGTTAAGATATAGATCAGCCATGATCTAACTGAATGGCAGAACAGGCTCAAGGGGCTAAATGGCCTGCCTACTCCTTTTTCTATGTCTGTCCGATTTTCTTCTTATCGAACTCGGTAGCAATTATTTGCAACCAGGTGTCTTGCTGGACCATTTTAGACGGGATTAAGAATCAGCCACATAGTGTGGAACTAAAATCTGTTTTTTTGAGGGGGCAGGGGGGGCAAGCTCTCTTCTCTGAAGAACATTAGTAAATCTATTGCTTTTTGTTGCCACTGTGGGATCTGTACTCAAGACCTCCATAACCACTTGGCTGCCACTGTGACAAGGTCTGAGGCCTCTGTCACACTATATTGCTTATGAAAAGTTTCTTTGCATATAAAAAGTGTGCTGCAGTCAATTATTTTTACTCCAAAAGTATTTTTTGGGG
Source organism: Pristiophorus japonicus (assembly GCF_044704955.1). NCBI lineage: Eukaryota > Metazoa > Chordata > Chondrichthyes > Pristiophoridae > Pristiophorus > Pristiophorus japonicus. The sequence continues at coordinate 196,937,882 of NC_091984.1, read as the reverse complement.
GGCAGAGAATTGAACTACAATTGTTTTGTAGTTCTGTCTTAGATTAGACTTTAATATATTTCCCAACACTGTTCATCTCATTTACCTCTGCATCACTGCAGCACATTTGTGCTATCATTTGTGACTGAGGAGGAATTTAGAGTAGTAATCCTGAGTGTTTTAAGAAAATAACAAAACTGAACATCATTTTGAAGTAATGGAAACTCCCTAGAGGTAAAATGAGCATCTTGGAGAAAAGCAGGATTTTCCCAGGAATCATTTGTTATTGTGAAAATTGCCACAAACTTGGTGGCAGAGAGAGTGGACGAAAGAGAGAGAGAATACAACACACAGTCAGCTAACTGTACAAATCGAAGAGCCATACTCATATGAAGCAAAATAGCTTACTTGTATTATACACACACACACATATACATACATATATAAATAAAATACTGCAATTATTCTCAATTCCTTTTTTGAACTCTTTTTAAACATGCCTCATTTTCCCATTTTGCTCTCTTTCCAATTTAATATCTGTTATACGTTTCTCAACCTACTGTATTTGTTTTCATTCTAGTCTGTCTACACTCGATGTACGGCCTTAAAGAAGAAGAAAAGTCTGGAGTGCGTAATTTTGTTCAAATTATGTTGAATAAGCAGTTTCCGAACGACCAGAATGCTTTCCTGTGTTGGGTAGTTCTGCGTTGGATTTTAGGCCTGTCCAATGTTGCAGCCCCATTAAAATGAATTTAGCCATTCAAGGATACATGAGATCCTTGTCAGACGTAAAGACAGTGAAAGATTGTTGATTTTTAAAAGAATTAATATTTTACAGATTTTTTTCGTATAAATGTGAGGGAGTACTTTGATTAAAAATTGCTTTCCGTAAACTTATCTTTCCCTTTAAACATATGCAAGTGACTGTTTTCTGTCTGTCAAATATATTCCAGGTTTTATTTCCCTATCTGTCTGTGCAACACTGCCTTTCCTTATGAGCTCCATTCGCTGTATTTTGATCTGTGTGCTCAATTCTTTTATGTTTTATTTTTGCTGTTCAGTTCTTTAATAAAAATAAATCTAGCCTCAAAGATTTAGTTGCATATTGCCAACTTGCAGTTCAATCATGAACTCTCTGAAAGGTGTGTACATAATGTAGGTAAGTTAAACAATTTCTCAAAGTAATGCATTCGGGACTGGATACTGGCAAACTGTGATGGTGGAAGACAATTATATCAATAATGGCATGAGAGGAAACAGGACATGCTGAAATACTGCAAGGAGAAAGGGCCAATGTGGTGAGTGAAATGTATAGGTGTGTATATACATATACATTTAAAGAGCGAGAGAAAGAGAAAGAATACGAATGTGCATGCACAAACAAGGTAAACAATTATAATAACTTTGGGTGGATAGAGGACATACATTATGTAAATAGAAATCTTCAATAAATCCTGATTACAGGAAGTAATTCTATTTTCATGTAAATCATTTTTGTAAACAGAACCCTGTAGTTAAATAGAACTGTTTAATCTGAATTCAATGTATGAAATATATACAAACTGTTAAGATACTATCATCTCCTCTGATTATGTAAATCACTGGGGGAAAAAAGTAGGATCAAGAGTATGTTTTTCCAGAGGTAAATCCAGCTGAGACTTCATGAAAAATCCTTACATACTGCATACTGGCAGACACATTCAAGTGCTTAAAATTACATGAAGATTAGAATTGGAGGAGTGGGAAACAAATGTCCCAACCACAATGGTACATCTTTAAAATACCTGCAACTATAGATTTGAAATGGACTTGAGTTTGTCTTTGGAAAAAATAAACAAACCAGAATGGCAAGAAATATATTAAAAATAGTTTTTTTTTTAAACAGAGATTCATACTGTCGTGCTTAATTTGAATACTGCATTAAATATTGTTTTCAGCAAATTTATTTTCCAGAAAGACAAAAGGTGCTTAATCCTCGAATAAAACTTTCAAAAGTAATCAAATTCACACCTGGGTGAGAAAGTAAAAGCCAATTTTGTTTATAAAGTCAGATACATGTAAATTCTTTTGTTCAGTTCACAGTGAGTAATGTTGTAAACACCACTTACATACAACGCTGACTTTATGCAATATCTGTGCCTGGGCCAATTACATTACTAGAATTTTACTCTTTAAAATCTAGTTATTTTCATTAGCATCAAATTCTTTCTCTTAACAGGGTTTAAACTGAACCTTCCTCATTTTTCTTCCTAAAACTAAATTGCAGAAGATATTTGAAGTTTGCGCTAAACAGCCTTGATTTTCTTGTTAAAATGAGACTAATGACACTAGCCGTTATTAATGCACAAATGATACATTAACTTCAGACGAGGAGCAGATGCGCAATTAAACTCAAAAAAGCAAATGTTGCTGTCCGCTGTTAGCTTCTCAAAAACAGCATCTCGCCGTCTGGCTCACCATTGAAAGGTGCAAAGTTGATGTATTTGCGCGGTAGATAAACTAAACTCGCCACAGAAAGTTAAGACTTGTCCATTCCAGTCTAAGTACCCTTTTAACCACATGATAATTGTTAATCACTGTCAAACAACCTCTCTAACACTGAAAATTAACTATTACAACTATGGAGTCTCATTCTTTCAGGTTTTAATTGTTGTTGGAGATATTTAAAACGTCAAATTTAAAATTAAAACATTTTTCATTTTACTTTTCCCTTGTGTCTTTTTTCTCTCTCTTAATCTATCTTTCTCTGTACCTGATTTGACACTGAATTCACCCACTCTAATTTACACTTCCTTCTCAGTCCTTGTGCTGTTCATTTCACAATCCTTCAATCTGACTGGTTAAGGAGATTCACAGTTGCTTTCCCTGTTCAATCAGATCCTAGATGCCTTTTCCCTTGCTGCGATGTTATTAGCTCGCACTTTCAGCATTTTGCCACGCAAAAATTGAAAAAACCTAAACACGCAAAGACAAGTCTAACTAATGGCAGATGCCGTTAGATGCCCTGCTACAGCAAATTATGATCCATTAACAAAATGCCATAAGATATCGCACAACTTTTTCACCAACTTCAATGACAAGTAACTCTAAAAACTCTAAGAGGACAGTTTTAGTTTTTTCCTCAGTAGTTGTAAATTAATTACCGTAGCTTGGCCAAATTTTGCATCTCCTTCCTTAAAATAACCAATTTATTTTGTGTTGCATTTGCCATTGTAATCTGATGCACACAATATAGTAAAAAGCAATTTTATCCTCAAAGGGTTAATTTTCTCCTTCAGTTCCATCTGATATGCTCTTTGCACACATGCAGAGCTGTATTTTAAATAAAATTCTCTGAATTTTGCTTGCAGTACAGCAAATGCAGAAAAATATACTTACTTTCAAATGGATAAACAGTGATCTAGTCTTTTTCTTCCATATCATCCATAATTTCATCCAGGATCTCTGCCTGTTTCTTCTTTTTTGGAGAATCTATTGTGGATGAACATAGAGAAAGAATAAAGAGAATTTAATAGAAGATATGAATTTGAAGACAATCAATATGCAATAATTAGATTTGATTTCCCCCCCACTTCGAGTTTCATTTGCTCAGCAGTAATAAATAGGCCATCCATACAATAGGCAAGGAAATTGGATTTGGGGAGTAGTAATAGTAGGATGCCTAGAAATAGAACAGTAAGCAGCAAAGCATGAACTGTCTATCATTTACATCATTAACACCAACAATAGACTGGCATGCTCCTGCAGATGAGCAACTGATTAAACCAATGGCCATTAATGCTAGGGCACAGTGATACATTTAGATTTTAAGGTGAAGGAAAGGAACAAAAATGAAATACATATGACTAGGTTTGCCATTTTTAAAGTTTAAGACCAGCTTCAGTATGATAGTCATTTCTATGAAATTCTTAAGAAAAGGGTAGTAACTGGTTATGACGTTCCTGTTCATAAAATACAAAATTACCCAGATTGTAAAAAATTACATGCAATCATCTGGCTGTGTCATCTGGACCAACATCTTTATTTTTCAAATTCAGATAATTTAGAAACACCATCTAGTTTACCAGCTGGCTCATTTCCAATTAGTAACTACATATTATTACACTCAATTATTTTTCTTTATTTAGCATTAACTGGATGACTAAAGGGAACCAGGTAAGTTAACAATCCTCACCACCACCCCACCAAAATGCAAATAGATGGAAAAGCTTGTAGAAATGAAAGGACATGCCAAACCTGATAAGAAAAAAATCAGATCTGCAAATGCTACTGCACAAACATTTTGATCATCAGATTTTTATTAAATGAGACACAAAAATCTGCCCATAACACCAATCTGCACGAATAGAGTAGACGCAACCATTGAAAAATCATTTATAATTTTACTTTTCCATTTGTGGGTCACACTTTCTTCCTCATTCCATTTGACACACTGAAAGCTGTAAAGAACGCTGCAAAAGGCTTCAGCAGTTTTACTGGCTTTTAACCCAAACCTCCCAGTTCCAGCATTTTAAACTACCTAGCATTGCTACTCTTGAATAGTGATTATTTGTGCATGAACAGGAGACAAAAGTAATTCCCAGCATGCTATTTTGATAAAAGAACCTCATGTCAGAAGACAGACTGAATAGTATGGAGTTTGAGATAACATTTAATCAAGATTTATTATTTTTTACTGAACTAAGAGGTTTGTTTTATAGTGTATCTATTTTCTAAAAGAACCAAGATTCTTGGCAAAAGGTAGCCAGATATTAAGTCTTCTTTAAAACCTGAGGAAGCATTCTTAAATTATTGAGGTGACAATTAGTGTTTGAAGATGGGGAACTGCTTAATCATAATCACATGGATTAATAGTGTGTTCCCATTTTTAAAAGACCCAAAGGCTGAAGATGGAGTCACATGTAACTTTGGTGAGATTCTAGTGAGGAGTTTTGATGTTTTTGAAAAAGACTTGCATTTATATAGCGCCTTTCACGACCACAGGACGATTCAAAGCGCTTTACAGCCAATTAAGTACTTTTGAAGTGTAGTCACTGTTGTAATATAGGAAATGCAGCAGCCAATTTGCGCACCGCAAACTCCCACAGGCAGATATGTGATAACGACCAGATTATCTGTTTTTGTTATGTTGATTGAGGGATAAGTATTGGCGAGCAACAAATCAAATATATTTGGGGACTTAAAAAGTTGCAAGAACACCACAAGTGACTTTGAAAACAACTAAATGTCTACATTCAGGATGCCACTCAAGGGTTGCAAGTAAAGATCTAGGAAACTATTTTTAAAATAGTAATCAAGGTGGTGATATATAGTGCCAGCAGACTAGAGTTGGGAAAAAAGAGAATTGTGGAGGAGGAAGGGGTGGGCAGCAAATTGTTTATGAAAGGCCAGTGTTTTTGGCAATGTTTGATACTCTGGATATCATTAATTCATCTTTAAAACCAGACATAATTAGAATTACATGTTTTTGAAATAAAACATGAATTACATGACATTTTTAACAAATTAATGTTGAAACTATAACAAAAGTGTTGCCTAACCGTGTGCTCGTTGTGGTCCAATAATATATTCTATCATATAATTTAGTGTTATCACACTATCTTTTTAATTCGTAGCTTCAAGCTACTTACAAAGCATAATAAGTAAAACATGATAGCAAAGTTGACAACGCATATTAACTTGTGAAGCGACAGTACTCATTTTATCAGTTTTAAGTTGGTGAATTTTATGCCTTTACACATACTAGGTTTGTCAAAATGTCAAATTTATTTCAAGTAAATTGACAGTCAAGGATCACAGGGTTGCCACGGCAATCAGTTGTCATCTGTATTTACAGACCCATAAAAAGCTACAGTCCAGAATTCAAAGAAATTACATGCATTTTTGTGAAGGCTGAACATTTAATTAAGAACTTGGAAAGAAAACTAGATTTTTGACAGGTGATATCTATATTAGAAATTGGACACCATTTCTTTAAAACAGCATATATCAAATTCTATGGTGTTTCTGCAATATTATAACATTTCTATAAACAGGCCAGCCTTAAATATAAAATCATGATGACTTCCTGAGCAGGTATACGAATCCCCCATTTATCGAGTCGGGTTTCAGGGTCTGTGAATCTCTCTCACTGGGTAGGGAAGTGGGCCAGTTGAATACTGTGCAGGTAGTTGCAACTTTGCCCCAAACAGCAGACAGTCAGGGACTGTTAATTAACTCCCCTCCCCCTCCGAGGTTTGCCAACTCTGGTTGGACCTATTCCTGGAAGGATCAGCACATGATCTCCTGCCTCTAACTGCTACACCCCCACCATTGGTAACCCACCACGTCCATTCCTGGAGACTCTCGAACAATTCTGGAGGATTGGGAACCGTATCCAGAACAATAGATTGTGGAAAATGAACACCCCTACCCAACTAAGCAGGCAGTGAGGGATTGACCCCGCCCACCTCCCTCACTGAGCAGGAAATCCCTTCACTAAGTAATCCAGGTGTTGGACCACAGCCATTGTCTCCACCTTACCCCCCTGCCCCCTCCTTCCTCCACGCTCTCTATTCCCCACCCAGCTCCCTCTCCTTTCCTCTTGTTGTTCCTAAACCTTTCTTTCTTCTCTTTCCCTCCTCCAATTATGACCTCTAAACTCACTTGTCCTAAAAATTCCAATTGGTATCTCTCCCCACTGTGCATTGCCATTGGAGATCAACTAGCAATATATGAAAAAGCTTACATCTGTCCAGACTTCCTGTCAACTTTTGCATTATAAATTCATATGTTCACACTCATCATGGAAACTGCCTATTAAACTTGACAGTATGGGAAAGCGATTCATTTAAAATAAATATTCAACAGTCTCAATTGTAAATAATTCAGGTTTCCCAAAGTCACTGCTGAGGAAATTGTTTTCCGTGCTTCTGGGGAATGAAGAGCATTAATCCTCCCACCACCCCAAATACCCGAACCGTCCCTCATTCCCATTCACGGGTTCCTCCTACTGCCATTCACATTGCTGGCCCAGAGCACCCGTACTTCCCTTTCAAATGCCCCGCTGTGCTGAGCATCCATAGCTTTCCCTCACTTCCAACCCCTATCCCTATGCTACTATAGTAGAGGCAGATAGTATGAAACATTTAAGGGGGAATTGGATAGATATTTGTGGAAGTGGGAAATTGAGGGATATTCATTTTTGAAAACATCCAGCTAGACTGCCAAGTCTTTTCCAGTCATGTATTTTCCTATTTTCCTATCACTGCACCTTTTGGCAGCAATGTCGAAAACTGTTTCGCATTATTTCCAAACAATGAGGACCCACCTCTCCATGCTACCATTGCCTGCTATCACCCTCCTAGTGCCCTCGCATCCAGGAAACTGCCTTCCAGTGCTACCATATTCCAAGACTCCACTGATACTCAAACCAGATCCTGGTATCCCCATCCCAGTGTCCTTAATGTGACTGGACCGCCCAATAATATATCTCGCAAGCCCCCTTCTGGTCCCTAATACTCCCACACTGCAAGACTTCTTCCTCCAACTCCCAATGCTATCAAATCCCATAGCCACCATCCCAGCACTATCAATCTTCCTAGCTCTCGGGTTAAGAAATAAAATGAACTGCATAAATAAACAACTATTTAATAGTAATGAAGGCCACTAATGGCCAGTTTTCACATAAATATGCACAACCACGGAATTTAAGTCTAAAAATATCACCTCGGTTGGGGTGGAGGGTAGATGTTTTCATTGTAAGGGGTGTCGCAGTTGTGTGAGGCAGACTGGTTGGGCTGGGTGCTCTTTGCCTTTCAGTCATTGTTCATAGGTTTATATGTAACCTTTAGGGCTACTGATCAAGGGCCGTGTGGCTCTGTGTCAGCTGGCGCAGACACGATGGGTCGAAATGGCCTCCTTCTGCGCTGTAAATTTCTATGTTTCTATTTCTAATACGCTTACAAATACAATTTGATTTATTCAGTCAGTGTAAATTAGTGCCCTGATAATATGTACAGCATTAACAGTGCATTCTGACTCACCATATACATATATGCAGATATTCACACACAGATTAATATATATTTGCATTCTACATGCTATCGTGTTCATGTACTTAAAAACAGGATATCCCCTGATTTACCATGAGAAGTACCATGGGATATTTGCAGGTAAACAGAAACTTTATGGTATTTGGTTTTATGTATGGCATCAGGCTGCACAGTGATTTAAAAAACCTGTTTCAATCATAGTAGGGTTGCAATGATTGCCAAAAGCCAAGAAGAATTGTTTTTCTCAACGGTTTGATTTTAGCCAAAGTTAAACCTTGATTCTGTATCCGGTTATGGTCAGTACAGCAAGCATCTTCCATCAATCTACAAAATGCCACTCGCTGCAGCAACTGGGTTGGAATGCATTGGCTTTGCAATTTAAATTCTGGACATCTTTTTCAACATACTCTCTCAACCAGGTGCTCCAAGTGGGTCAGAATTGATAAAAAAATGCGGTCTGCACAGAGTCATCCTAAATGGAGTGCTTATAAACAGAGTGCTAAAGTTGGGAATTTGGAGAGAGTGGGAATTTGGGGCAGAGGGGGAAGGAGGAGAGAGCAAAAAGAGCGGACGGAGATAAAGGTGGGATGCCAGAGCCCAGAGGGAACGTGAGCATTAGGGAGTGAGGTAAGTGATGTCAGCACAAGTGAAGGAGCTGAAAAGAAAAGAAAAATCATTTTGGCGAGTAACTGGTGATGTTTTTTTTGAAGTCTTGCATTTATTTTTGTTGTTAGTTAATAGTCTATTAAATAGAGACGTGGCAGGGCATTTTAGTTCCATGGAAGGCACATCTTGTGCCTTCAGGGAACTCCAGGATGCTTCCTGTGTCCTGGACAACCTCATGTGCAGGAAGTGTCGTCAGCTGGAAGAGCCTGAACTCCGGGTTTTGGAGCTTGAGCAGCAGCTGGCGTCACTGTAGTGGATCAGTGAGGCTGGGAGAGACGTGGATAACACGTTTCAGGAGGTGTCACCGCTTAGCCTAAGTGTGTGCAGGCAGAGGGGGAATGGGTGACTGCCAGATAAACAAGGAGGACCAGGCAGATAGTGCAGGAGTCCCGAGTGCATCTCACTCTCTAACCGGAATACGGCTGAGGGTGATGGTTCCTCTGGGGATTACAGCCAGAGCCAACTCCACGGCACCAAAGATGGCTCAGCTGTACAAGGGGGAAAAGATTGGGGAAGCAATAATGATAGGGGATTCAATAGTTAGGGGAAAACGTACAGACATTTCTGTGGCAGCAGACGTGATTCCACGATGGTATGCTGCCTCCCTGGTGCCAGGGTCAAGGATTTCATTGGGCGGCTGCAGGACATTGAGGGGAAGGGTGGACAGCCAGAGATCGTGGACCATATCAACATCAATGATATAGGTAGAAAGAGGGATGAAGTCCTGCAGGCAGATTTTAGGGAGCTAGGAAAGAGATTAAAAAGTAGGACCTTAGAGGTAGTAATCTCCGGATTACCCCCAGTGCCACGAGCTAGTGAGTATAGACATTTGAGGATAGAACAGATGAATGCATGGCTGGAGAGATGGTGCAGGAGGGAGGGCTTTAGATTCCTGGAACATTGGAATGAGTTCTAGGGGAGGTGGGACCTGTACAGGCCGGACGGGTTACACCTCAACACAGCCAGGACCAATAACCTCACGGGGGTGTTTTTGCTAGTGCTGTTGGGAAGGGCTTATACTATTTTGGCAGGGGCATGGGTACCAGGATGTAGCATCAGAAAGGAAAAACAAGGCACACAAAGCATTAGGAGAGACAGATAGCACTAGAGTAAGAAATAGTAGGTATTAGGTGGGGTCAGACTGAGAGAATACAAGAAGGTCTAAGATAGATTTACAGTGCATGTGTGTGAATGCACGAAGTGTGGTAGATGAGGTTGTTGAGCTGCAGGTGCAAATAGCCACATGAGAATTTGATGTTGCGGTGATAACGGAGACCTGACTCAAAAAAGGGCAGAAGTGGGTACTAAATATTCCTCACTATAAGGTGTTCAGGAAAGATAGGGAAGGAAAGAAAGTAGGTGATTGAGGAGAGAGTGGATATCCTGGAGGAGTCAAGGACAGAATCTATTTGGTTAGAGTTAAGAAACAACAGAGGTGCCATTACACTACTAGATGTATTCTATAGGCGACCAACTGGTGGGAAGGATATAGAGGAGCAAATTTGCAGGGAAATTACAGAGAGGATCAAGAACTATAGAGTAGTGATAATGCGGGACTTCAATTATCCTAACATAGACTGGGATAGTAATAGCGTAAAGGGCAGAGAGGGAGAAGAATTTTGGAAGTGTGTTAAGGAGAACTTTCTTGACAGTACATTTCCAACCCAATGAGGAAGGAGGCATTGCTGGATCTGGTTCTGGGGAACAGGGTGGGTCAAGTGGCCCAGCTAAATTGGAATTGAAGATTGCAGGCAAATCTGTAATCAAACAATGAGCTGCTGTTAAAGAGGAGATGGTTCGGGTACAGTTGAGCTACATTCTCAAGAGGGGGAAGGTAGGGCAACCAAAGCCAGGGGTCCCTGGATAATGAAATAAAGAAAGAGTAAGATGAAGAAGAAAAAGTATGACAAGTTGTCATGTTGAGAATACAAATGAAAACCAGGCTGAATATAGAAAGTTCAGAGGGGAAGTGAAATAGGAAATAAGACGAGCAAAGAGAGGTTATGAGAATAGGCTGGCAGCTAATATAAAAGGTATTCCAAAAAGTCTTCTATGGGCATATAAGTAACAAACGGGTAGTAAGAGGAAAGGTTTGGCCGATAAGGGACCAAAAAGGAGACCTACGCATGGAGGCAGAGGGCATGGCTGAGGTACTAAATGAGTACTTTGTGTCGGTATTTACCAAGGAAGATGCTGCTGCCAAAGGCATAATGAAAGAGGAGGTAGTTGAGATACTGGATGGGATAAAAATTGATAGAGATACTAGAAAGACTGGCTGCACTTAAAATAGATAAACCACCAGGACCAGTTGGGATGCATCCTAGAATGCGGAGGTACTCGCCATAATCTTCCAATCCTCGTTAGATACAGGAGTGGTGCCAGAGCACTGGAGAATTGCAAATGTTATGCCCTTGTTCAAAAAAAGGTGCAAGGATAAACCCAGCAACAAGGATAAACTCAGTAATGAGAAAGGACTAATTAGCAATCTTGTTGTGAGAGACCCCTGGGGGAAGAGTGACCATAATATGGTAGAATTCTTTATTAAGATGGAGAGTGACACAGTTAATTCAGAAACTAGGGTCCTGAACTTAAGGAAAGGTAACTTCGATGGTTTGAGGTGTGAATTGGCTAGTATAGACTGGCAAATGATACTTAAAGGGTTGACGGTGGATAGGCAATGGCAAACATTTAAAGATCACATGGATGAACTTCAGCAATTGTACATACCTGTCTGGAGTAAAAATAAAACGGGGAATGTGGCTCAACCGTGGATAACAAGGGAAATTAAAGATAGTGTTAAATCCAAGGAAGAGGCATATAAATTGGCTAGAAAAAGCAGCAAACCTGAGGACTGGGAGAAATTTAGAATTAAGCAGAGGACGAAAAAGGGTTTAATTAAGAGCGGGAAAATAGAATACGAGAGGAAACTTGCTGGGAACATAAAAACTGACTGCAAAAGCTTCTACAGATATATGTGAAGCGAAAAAAATTAGTGAAGGCAAACGTAGGTCCTTTCCAGTCGGAGTCAGGTAAATTTATAATGGGGAACAAAGAAATGGCGGACCAGTTGAACAAATACTTTGGTTCTGTCTTCATGAAGGAAGACACAAATAACCTTCCGGAAGTATTAGGGGACCGAGGGTCTAGTGTGAAGGAGGAACTGAAGGATATCCTTATTAGGCGGGAAATTGTGCAAGGGAAATTGATGGGATTGAAGGCCGATAAATCACCGGGGCCTGATAGTCTGCATCCCAGAGTACTTAAGGAAGTGGCCCTAGAAATAGTGGATGCATTGGTGATCATTTTCCAACAGTCTATCGACTCTGGATCAGTTCCTATGGACTGGAGGTTAACTAATGTAACACCACTTTTTAAAAAGGGAGGGAGAGAGAAAACGGGTAATTATAGGCCGGTTAGCCTGACATCAGTAGTGGGGAAAATGTTGGAATCAATTATTAAGGATGAAATAGCAGCACATTTGGAAAGCAGTGACAGAATCGGTCTAAGTCAGCATGGATTTATGAAAGGAAAATCATGCTTGACAAATCTGGAATTTTTTGAGGATGTAACTAGTAGAGTGGACAAGGGAGAACCAGTGGATGTGGTGTATTTGGACTTTCAAAAGGCTTTTGACAAGGTCCCACACAAGAGATTGGTGTGCAAAATCAAAGCACATGGTATTGGGGGTAATGTATTGACGTGGATAGAGAACTGATTGGCAGACAGGAAGCAGAGACTCGGGATAAATGGGTCCTTTTCAGAATGGCAGGCAGTGACTAGTGGAGTGCCGCAGGGCTCAGTGCTGGGACCTCAGCTCTTTATATATACATTAATGATTTAGATGAAGGAATTGAGTGCAGTATCTCAAAGTTTGCAGATGACACTAAACTGGGTGGCAGTGTGAGCTGTGAGGAGAATGCTAGGAGGCTACAGGGTGACTTGGACAGGTTAGGTGAGTGAGCAAATGCATGGCAGATGCAATATAATGTGGATAAATGTGAGGTTATCCACTTTGGGGGCAGAAACATGAGGGCAGAATATTATCTGAATGGCGGCAGACTAAGAAAAGAGAAGGTGCAACAAGAGCTGGGCGTCATGGTTTATCAGTCATTGAAAGTTGGCATGTGGGTACAGCAGGCGGTGAAGGCGGCAAATAGTATGTTGGCCTTCATAGCTAGGGGATTTGAGTATAGGAGCAGGGAGGTCTTACTGCAGTTGTACAGGGCCTTGGTGAGGCCTCACCTAGAGAATTGTGTTCAGTCTTGGTCTCCTAATCTGAGGAAGGACATTCTTGCTATTGAGGGAGTGCAGCGAAGGTTCATCAGACTGATTCCCGGGATGGCTGGGCTGACATTTGAGGAGAGACTGGATCAACTGGGCCTTTATACACTAGAGTTTAGAAGGATGAGAGAGGATCTCATAGAAACATAAAAGATTCTGACAGGACTGGACAGGTTAGATGCGGGAAGATTGTTCCCAATGTTGGGGAAGTCCATAACCAGGGGACACAGTCTTAGGATAAGGGGTAGGCCATTTCGGACTGAGATGAGGAGAAACTTCTTCACTCAGAGTTTCAAAATTTGTAGATGACACAAAACTTGGAAGTATAGTGAACGATGAGGAGGACAGCGATAGACTTCCAGAGGGCATAGACAGGCTGGTGGAATGGGCAGATACGTGGCAGATGAAATTTAACGCAGAAAAGTGGGGAAGTGATACATTTTGGTAGGAAGAATGAGAGGCGGCAATAGAGATTAAAGGTTACAATTCTAATGGGGGTGCATAAACTGAGATTCTTGGAGGTATATGTGCACAAATCGTTGAAGGTGGCAGGGCAGGTTGAGAAAACGATGAATTAAAACTACGAGATCCTGGGTTTCGTAAATAGAGGCATAGAGTACAAAAGCAAGGAAGTTATGAACACTTGTTTGGCCTCAACTGGAGTATTGTGTCCAATGCTGGGCATCGCACTTTAGGAAGAATGTGAAGGCCTTAGAGAGGGTGCAGCAAAGATTTACAAGAAGGGTTCTCGGATTGAGGGACTTCAGTTATGTGGTTCGACTGGAGAAGCTGGGGTTGTTCTCCTTGGAGCAGAAAAGATTGAGAGGAGATTTGATAGAGGTGTTCAAAATCATGAGGGGTCTGGACAGAGTAGATAGAGAGAAACTGTTCCCATTGGCGGAAGGGCCGAGAACAAGAGGACAGTTTTATAATAATAATTCTTATCTATCTAATTGTAGACAGAAAATTTCCAGCAATGGCTTCTCTTCCCACTCCCGCATCGTTACCTCTGGTGTCCCCCAAGGATCTGTCCTCGGTATCCTCTTATTTCTCATCTATATGCTGCCCCTTGGCGATATCATCCGAAAACATGGAGTCAGTTTCCACATGTATGCAGACGACACCCAGCCCTACCTCTCCACCACTTCTGTCGACCCCTGCTTGGTATCTAATTTGTCAGATTGCTTGTCCTACATCCAGTACTAGATGAGCAGAAATTTTCTCCAATTAAGTATTAGAAAGATCGAAGCCATTATCTTTGTTCCCCGCCACAAATTGCGTTCCCTAACTGCTGACTCCATCCCTCTCCCTAGCATCAATCTGAGGGTGAACAAGACTGTTTGCAACCTAGGTGTCATTTGACCCTGAAATGAGTTTCCAGCCACATAACTAAAACCGCCTTTTTCCACCTCCATAGCATTGCTCCTGCCTCAGCAATTCTGCTGCTGAAACCCTCATTCCTAACCTGCACAAAGTCAAGATCACCCATCACCCCTGTGCTTTCTGGCCTACATTGGCTCCCTGTTAAACAACGCCTCGATTTCAAAATTCTCATCCTTGTTTATAAATCACTCCATGGACTTGCCCCTCCCTATCTCTGTAATCTTTTTCAGCCTCACAATCCCACAAGATGTCTGCGCTCCTCAAATTCTGGCCTCTTGAACATCCCTCATTATAACCACTCAACCATTGGTGGACATGCCTAAACCTCTACACCTCTCTTTCCTCCTTTAAGATGCTCATTAAAACCTACCTCTTGAAACAAGCTTTTGATTATCTGCCTTAATTTCTTCTGTGGCTCGGTGTCAAATTTATCTGTTTGTCTGTAACGCCTTGGGATGTTTTACTATATTAAAGGTGCTATATAAATAACAGTTATCATTATTAAAGGTAATTCGGAGAAGAACCAAAGGCAACATGAGGAAAAACTTTTTAATGCAGTGAGTGGTTAGGATCTGGAATGCATTGCCTGAAAGGGTATTGGAGGCAGATGCAAAAGAATTTGCAGGGCTATCGGGAAAGGGCAGAGGTGGGGGGACGAGCTGAAGTGCTCTTGCAGAGCCGGCATGGGTTCGATGGGCCAAATGGCTTTTCTGTGCTGTAGCAATTCTATGATTCTAATTTTAGGGAATGTTGAAACATCAAAGGGGAGAGACAGAGTTTGCTTGGCTCCCAGCACAAGCCACATAATTCTGTTAGGTTTGGAATATTGTACTGCTAATTGAAAAAAAACTGAGCATTCCAAATTGTTAGCATTACATTCTGGACTCTGGTGTAACTGCACCTAATGTGAGACTACAACTTGCAGTTATATAGTGCCCCTCACATGCTGGACGGTGTCTCAGAACTTTATAATCCAGAAGGACAGGGAAATTAGGACCCCAACATGGGGCAAGAGGAGAAGAATGAAGAGGCTAGGACAGAGAATAAACGGCACATTTCAAGGAGGGGGTTTTGAGGAGGTTTTTGAAAGCATGGAGAGGTAACAAGGCAGAAGGAATTGGGTACAGAATTTCAGAGGACCGGAGAGTATTACATCATTTGCAAGTTAATATTTTCAGAAAGATATTAAACTTCCACAGCACAAGGAAGCAATAGAAAAAAAGTGAACTTTCTGACTTTATGGGATTATGTATGGAAACTACTGCATTTCAGTGACTTGACAGTGATCCACCTACACATTTTGACTTCAATTGATTCAATTAAAAAGCATGTTCTTTAAAATCTGAGTGAAACCAAAACATGCTGTCATATAGGTGAGGTGTTGCAAAGGAGAAAATGGCTAACAAAAGATTTTCAGTTTAAAAAATCCAATTCTATTATGGCCCTCTTTTTGTGGTCATTTTTTCTCCTTCCAGAAAGTACAATTTTCCACAACTTGTTGTTGACTATAGTGATATAATTTCATAAAAATAAGTACAGAGCCTTTAGCTATCTTATGTACTTCTATAAAATCACCTTTCAAGGCTGCAAAGCGTAAGTTTCTTCAATTTTTCCTCATAACTCAGACCTTTGATACATGAGGTCAGCCACTTGGCTCTTCAATGCACTGCCTCCAATGCTTGAATTTCTCCCTCGTGTCTCAAGTGATCAGAATGGGACACAGCACTTAATGTGTTCTGGCTATACAGCAGTCTATTGGCTTTGTTGATTGCTGCTCTGCATTGGTTAGATACGTTGAATGGCGAGTCTTCTAAGATTCCTATGTCTCTTTCAACTTAATCCTTAACTATTTTAACACCATTTATGGAGTACATGCGTCACACCCATTTTCCCTTCCTTCGTGCAGTACTGTATACTTTTCTGCATTCAATTTCATCTGAGATTGTTTCTGCCCACTTAGATTTTGTCTCAACTCCTTTTGCAATATCGGAGATGCCTCCTTCAGTTCTACTGTGTCCCCTTCCTATTTAGTATTTAAATTTTTTACCAATTTCCATTGAGTTTTTGAATCCAAGTCACTGATGTAAATTAGAAATGGTAGTGGTGGTCCCAACACGAATCCTGGACACTCATTTAGCATTTCTCCCACTGACATAACTCCTCTAATAAGTGCACATTGTTTTCGTCTCTTCAGACAGTTTTTTTAAAATTCATTCCCAAGATTGTTCCTGAATCCTCACAGCTTTGATCTTGACTAATAGCCTTTCATGTGGAAATGTGTCAAATGCCTTTTGAAAATCTAGGTATAATACATTTTTTAATGGGTGCAGTCCTCTTTGGATGCCACTTCCACAAAGCAGTTGGATAGGATCTTCCATATCAGAATCCATGTTTACTGCTGTTCACTAAGTTATTGAGCCTGAAATTCCGATGCCCGGGGCCCGTACGAAGTTTCGACGGACCTGGGAAGGCATCGGAAAAGCCGGTTTTCAGCTCGCAATGTGCAAGCGATGAAAACCGGCTTTTCCGATCGATCAAGTTTCTGGCTTTACAGATCTCGCACATATCGGGAGTGAAGACACTTGCAAGGGCAAGATTTGCGATATTTATTTACGCATATCTTGCCCAGCAAATGTCCTCAACAATCTTGCGCCTGAAAAAGCAGGCTTATAGCCTACTTTTACAGGCGCAAGTGTTTAAAAACATACATAAACATTAAAATTAAATTAAATAAACACATATGAAAACATATTTTACTGTTAAAGCCCCCCCCCACTACAGTAAGTTTATTTTAAGGCATAATTAAAACACCTTTTTAAAAAGTTGAGAAAATATATATTTTTAATAAGAACTTTAATTTAAATGAATCTTAAATATGTAGTGTATTTTTCTATTTTTTTTTAGTGTTTTGTGTATTGGGGGGGGTTTCTCATTCATAATAATGGGAACTCCAACTTACGGAGTTCCCATTATTATGAATGAGAAAATACTGTACCTTGATTGGCCGCCCAGAGCCATGTGACTCCAGCTCCAGCATACGGACATCCCAACGTGCACGCGCTCCGATGCGTAGGGAGTGAAGGCCTCAGGATCGGAAGTTCGAGCGGGCGCAGCACATTCAGGTAAGTGCGCATTTTTTTTCCTCGTTTCAGTAGTTTGCCTATGGGAAGACCTCGATCGGGATTTCTGCGCCATTATTTACAGATAATCCTCAAGTTTACTCAATTGCATTATTATACACAGAACTGAAGTCAGTTTAATGAGTCTATAGTTGTCTGTGCCTGTTTTGTCAGCCTTTTTGAATATGGGACCACAATGGCCCTTTTCTAGTCTACTGGCTTCTAGTGACTGAGTCAATGATTTTCAATGCCTCATAAATCTCCTCCTAGTTTCTTTTAGCACTCTGTGGGAAATGCCATCTATTCCTGAAGACTTATTCGTTTGAGTCTTTTTAACCTGTCTAGAACTTCCAACTCATAATTTTGCCCAGGTTATCTCTGCTTGAGGGCCTGCTGTTCATATCTTCCCGTGAATAATTGGAGAAAATGCTTACTACCTTGTGTTCATCGTCTGTTTCATGTCCATTAGTGTGTCTTGATGATCAGAACTGAATACAGTACTCAAGGTGTGGTCTGCCCAGAGAACTGTACAGCTTCAATGTGATGGCTTCAGACTTGTACACAACTGATTCGGTATTATATCAGCCGTCTGTTTGCTTTGTAGACTGCTGCGCTGTAATGACTGAATATGGCAAGTGTTGAGTCCACTGTCATTCCCAGAGTCTGCCAGTTTCCCCCTATTCAATTTGACACCATTCATTAAATACATCCTCTATTTGTCCCTTCCATGTATAAAGTTCTTGCATTTACCTGCATTTCATTTCATTTGGCACAGTTCTAGCCATTTGCACTTTTTGTCTTAGTCCTTGGTTGCTTCTTCAGACCCAAAAGCCACCCCTCCCCAAATTGATTTGCGCCAATTTAACCAACTTGCATTAAGTTTTCAGCCAGAAATCTGTGTTTGTGCTTCTGTTTGCTCAATGCCTTCATATTTGTCCTCTCTTCTTCGAAGGCAGTCCCCTGGAGGCGAGGATGACTTGCTTCCACACTAATATATGAGTTCTAAGGTGACGAATGAATCCAATGTGAGATCTACAGACTCTGTCATTGGTGGGGCAGGTGGTGGTTGAAGGTATGGGTGGGGTGCTTGGCTTGTTGTATGCTCCTTCCGCTGTTTGTACTTGCCGCGTGCTCCCGACAGAGAAACTCAAAGTGTCCTGCGCCTTCTCGAATGCTTCTCTTCCACTTTGAGCGGTCTTGGGCCAGGAATTCCCAAGAGTCGGTGGGGATGTTATATGTTTTCAAGGAGGCTTTGAGGGCATCCTTGAAACGTTTCCTCTGCCCTCCTGGAACTCACTTGCCGTGACGGAGCTGGGAGTAGAGTGCTTGTTTCAGGAGTCTTATCAGGCATGCAGACAATGTGGTCCGTCCATCAGAGCTGATTGAGCGTGATCAATGCCTCGATGCTGGGGATGTTAGCCTGAGTGAGAACACTGACATTGGTACGCCTATCCTGCCAATGGATTTGCAAGATTTTGCAGAGGCAGCGTTGGTAGTAGCTCTCCAGTGCTTTGAGGTGCCTACTGTACGTTGTCCATGTCTCTGAAGCATATAGGAGAGCGGTTATCACTTCTGCTCTGTAGACCATGAGCTTGGTGCCAGGATTTGAGATCTTGGTCTTCAAACACTCTCTGCCTCAGGCAACCAAAGGTTGCACTGACACACTGAAGGTGGTGTTGGATTTCATCATCAATGTCTGCCCTCGCTGACAGAAGACTCCCAAAATATGGTAAGTAGTTCATGCTGTCCGAGGTTTTGTCATGAATCTTGATAATCAGGGGGCAGTCCTGTGTGGCGGGGCTAGGTTGGTAGAGGACCTTTGTCTTACGGATGTTTAGTGCAAGGCCCAGTCTCTCGTACGCTTCAGTGAAGGTGTCAACGATGGTTTGGAGTTCGGCCTCTGAGTGTGCACAAACCCAAGCATGGTCTGCATACCGTAATTCAATGAGGTGTTGCAACAATCTTGGTTCTGGACTGGAGGCGACGGAGCTCTTCTAACTCAAAGTACTGATGTCAGAACGATAATGGTTTACTCACAAATTGTGACGTGGCCTGTGCTATAACTGACCCAGAAGATTCTAACCCTGCCAACCCAACGGAAATCGGGCAGGCGGGCAGTTAAAATCGCCTTGGGGATGGAGGGGGGGGGGGGGGGGGGAACTAATATTTCCCAGTCTTTGATTTTAAGCTGGGAAGGTTGCCTGCCAGAAACCAGGGTCAGACATCATTAGGGCACAACTGTTATTTTAACTACTAGCCTGAGCAGTTGTCGCTTTCTCGCCAGGTCAACCTAGCAAGAGGAGTTGGGACAGAGGAGGCCCAAAGAGGTAAATCTTTTACATTTATTTTTACTTTGCTTGTGGGGCTAGGAGGAGTAGTAGTCCTCCTCTGGGCCCCAAAAGGAACAATTTAGGCCTCCTCTGTCCCAGGCTGAACCCTCATAATCACGAAGCCTTCCAGAAATCATTTTCCTGTGACTTCCCGAGTACTGGGGACCGTTCCTTGAATGAATAAGTCAGCACCCAAATGAGCGCTCCTTTTCTGCAAGACTCTAAATATCATTAATAATAAAGCACAAGATAAGTGCACATTCTTCTTTAATACAAATGAATTGCAAACAGTTACCCTACTCTTTTCTAATATCGTGCTCCCTCTTAGTACATATCCATGCCTTTCTTGCTCCTATTCAAGTGCTCCTTTCTAAGTGCCACCTTACTGCAAGGATTGCAAGAAATGCGTGGCTCCTTATACCAAGAGTCATACGACAGAAATGGCTATCGACTCATGGCCACTGACTCCTGGCATGGGGCCACTGCTAACTGTATCTCTGGAGGGAGCCCGAGCAACCTGGCCTCACCCTCTATGTTCCACTGGCATCGTGCTCTGTGCAGAAGGCTGGTGTCCTGGCACATGTTGCTGTCATGAGAGATGGCAGGACAAGGCTGCTAGATTGCATAAAGATGCAGCAGTGGTGTAAATCATATTTGAGAAAATTCTGGGTTCATATATTGCAAGTAAGTGAGCACTCTCAGTGTAAAAATGGTTGGTACAGGAAATGGAAATGACGCTCTGGTGCAATAGGAAATGGGCATTGTTGCGGGAGCTTTCACTGCAGGCAATTACTGTTGTGCACCATATCTGTGCATACTTGACGTGGATATATGGAATGCATATTGATAAATGTTACATAGGATGTTTAAGCTTTGGAGTGTAACGTTCAGTGATTGTAATGCAAACTTTTTTTTTCAAATTTCCTCTTAAAAATGGTTCTAATTCTATTACAATAGCATTGTAGGAGTGATTACATAACGGCCCAGAAATTCCTGCCTCCCAAGTCCGTACGGAGTGTGTACGTTCCCGGGAAGGTATCGTAAAAGCCGTTTTTTAGCGCACAATGCGCATGCGCTGAAAGCTGGAGCTTGACAGATCCTTCGTATCCCCACATCCAGGATATTCGCATGGGCAAGATTGTAGTATTTACCCATATCTTGCCCAGCGGATGTCCTGAAAACTCTTGCGCCTGATAAAAGCAGGTGATAGCTACTTTTACAAGCGAAGAGTTTTAAAATACACAAAAACATAATAAAATAAAATTTTAAAAACATTGTTAAAAACTCTCCCCACTACAGTAAGTTTATTTTAAACCATAATTTACAAAACTTTACAACAAAAACAAAAAATAAATCGGAAAAATATATATTTTTTAATAATACATAAATAACTAATTTAAATTAGTAAAAATGTGTTGGTTTTTTTCAATTTTTTTTTAATGTGTGTTTTGGGTGTTGGGGGGGGTTTCTTTATCATAATAATGGGAACTCCAACTTAGAGCTTCCATTATCTAGATTGGCTGCCGAGAGCCATGTGACTGCAGCTCCAGCCCTGCAGACGTCCAGACATGCACGCGTTCCGATGCGCAGTCAGTGGATGCCTCAGGACCAGGATCCCTCGTGGGCGCAGTAGGCTCAGGTAAGTGCACATCTTTAACTTTTTTACCCAATCGCCCGTGGGAAGCAGCCGACTGGGATTTCTAGGCCAATATCACATTATCTCAGACTTTTATCATGTAACAGGATAATAGGAAAGAAAACAGAAACATAGAAAATAGGTGCAGGAGTAGGCCATTCGGCCCTTCGAGCCTGCACCGTCATTCAATAAGATCATGGCTGATCATTCACCTCAGTATCCCTTTCCTGCTTTCTCTCCATACCCCTTGATCCCTTTAGCCGTAAGGGCCATATCTAACTCCCTCTTGAATATATCCAATGAATTGGCATCAACAACTCTCTGCGGCAGGGAATTCCACAGGTTAACAACTCTCTGCATGAAGAAGTTTCTCCTCATCTCAGTCCTAAATGGCCTACCCCTTATCCTAAGATTGTGTCCCCTGGTTCTGGACTTCCCCAACATCGGGAACATTCTTCCCGCATCTAACCTGTCCCGTCCCATCAGAATCTTATACGTTCTATGACCCCTCTCTTTCTTCTAAACTCCAGTGTATAAAGGCCCAGTTGATCCAGTCTCTCCTCATATGTCAGTCCAGCCATCCCTGGAATCAGTCTGGGAACCTTCGCTGCACTCCCTCAATAGCAAGAACGTCCTTCCTCAGATTAGGAGACCAAAACTGAACACAATATTCCAGGTGAGGCCTCACCAAGGCCCTGCACAATTGCAGTAAGACCTCCCTGCTCCTATACTCAAATCCCCTAGCTATGAAGGCCAACATGCCATTTGCCTTGTTCACCGCCTGCTGCACCTACCTTATATCGACAAATTTAAGTGTCTGATCTCAATCAGCGAGATGAATGATCAGTATTGACCGAGGGAGGAATGTTGGCCAGACATCAGGAGAACCACTGCAGTCCATGTGGTGAAGGAACTCCCAGTGCTGTTAGGTATCATGTGCAAGGAGGGGAGATGAATAAAAAGAAAGGCCTCACTATAGATTGGCACTCATCCAGCTTATTAAAGCATTCTCTGGCACCTTCATTTTATCCAATTTTATTTTTTGTGGAATTCTGCACCTACTTTTAAATAAAACAGCTGTCCTGGGTCTTTGATGACATTCTGCCAATGTAGATGATCTTGCTGCTGGTGCTGAGATCACTTTTTAACACCATTGCTGATTATTAATTTTTAAAATGCGACTTTTGTTGATCTCTCAAACTCCTCTCTTCCTCTTTTGCAGGTTCCTTTACAGAGCTAAAATTAAGCTCTACTTGAATGGGTCACACTGCTATTGCTGGTATAATGGAGCACCATTACTGGAATTGAATGAACAAGTAGTAGCGGCAAAGTCATCAGACTTTGATTTTCACAGACTCTGATTTTAAAAGCATCAAATATAACATGGCTGGTATAGTCATACATAGAGCAGCATCCCCACCGACACCTGGGAGTCCCTGGCCAAAGGCCGCCCTAAGTGGAGGAAGTGCATCCGGCAGGGCTCTGAGCACTTTGAGTCTCATCGCCGAGAACATGCAGAAACCAAGTGCAAGCGGCAGAAAGAGCGTGCGGCAAACCAGTCCCACCCACCCTTTCCCTCAACGACGGTCTGTCCCACCTGCGACAGGGACTGTGGTTCTCGTATTGGACTGTTCAGTCACCGAAGGACTCATTTTCAGAGTGGAAGCAAGTCTTCCTCAATTCTGAGGGACTGCCTATGATGACATAGTATTTGCATGTCTGCTTATAAGCAATGTTTTCGCCCACTTTGACCCAATGCGCCTATATCACCTATCGGACCTATTTCACAAATTTAAACAATATAATTTTCTATCTGTAATGCAATTTCAAAAACTCTAATAGATTTAAAAACACAGCAAGATGACAATAGTTTAAATGAATTAGGAGCTGACATTTACTCATTTGAAGTTAGCTACAGAAAACACCAGCAATGTAAACCTCAGTGGCAACAACTAAAGATATTGTTATACTTGACATGCTGCGAAATGTGTAAATAAGCTTTATTTTCATCTATGAAGTCTTCAGCTGCAACAGAATGATGATAAATAATATGTAAATATTAGAAAACATCAATAAATTATAAATTAACTTGACAGGACAGTTTTGAAAAAATCTATTTTGCATTTCTGATTGCAACTAATAATTTTTCAATTAATGTTGTGACAGAATGCAAATTTGTAGCACACAGCCCAAGATAATGCTTTTTAATCTGTTTCCCCCTTTTGTCCCTTCAAAATAGCCTTCTTATATTGTGAAGGCAACTGACAAGATCATATATTTCTCCTCACCATCTGAAGTCAATGATGTTTCCTGCTGAGCAGCAGTTACTTTGTTAGTTTAACCATAAAACACTTTTTATTTTACCAGGTTGTCTGTCTAGAGATGTATGGGCATTCCGTTAGTAGCACATCAAAAACTTAACGATCACCATGTTTTGTGAATGATTGGTGCTGTTGCCTTAAAGGAATGATCCATCACATTTTTAAAAAATTGATCAAGATAGCTAGTCCTAAATCCAAAAGCAATGTTTAACAGTTTAAATTCAGATAAACTAAATGTGAATAGTCCTAATTTGAACTTTTATCAAAAATGTAGTGGTCTTTTGTGCTATCATAGACTTATTAGAATGGCTACAAATATTCCCATTTTCAAATAGTAGTTTAGCCATATACCACAACTGGACTGTGAGCAACAGCTCCATGCTATTTTTGGGTTTCATGTACGTTATTTTATTGTAACTGTTATTGTAATCTTTATTGT
Organism: Pristiophorus japonicus; assembly: GCF_044704955.1. Taxonomy (NCBI): domain Eukaryota; kingdom Metazoa; phylum Chordata; class Chondrichthyes; family Pristiophoridae; genus Pristiophorus; species Pristiophorus japonicus. Next base: position 196,913,695 of record NC_091984.1, on the reverse strand, counting down.
AATCTGTGGGGATACTATGAGAACTTGAAATGTAGGTCTGATACATTGAGCAGTTCATAACAATTTGGTTATTCGCCAGACCCACTTAGTCCAACAGAGCCTTTACAAAAGAGCATTAAGTTAAGGACATATGCACAGCTCCATTGGCATACCCTAAATATGTACAGCAGTAGACCCTTAACACTTTTTAAGGTGTATACCCAGCACATTAGTATCAATGAAGAGTAAAAGTAACACTGGTATGCTGACACAATAAAATGTTGATCTGTGCAAATCACCCCCTTATGATCCAGCATTGCACACAGGCATCCGTCCTGGTGGCTGACACAAGACTGTATTGGAAGGGCTGCAAACAACAAATTATACTCAGAGTGCCTTAAGGTTGAAGGAGAGATTGGTAGGGAAGCAAAAGGGTTTAGGGAGGGAATTCTAGTACGTAGGCCTAGGCAGCTGAAGCCACAGCCACCAATGGAGGGGCGAAGGGAGTAGGGATGCACAAAAGGCCAGAATTGAACAACATAATTAATTTAGGGTTTGGGGTTGTCGGGCCAGAGGATGGTACAGAGATTGGGAGGAGTGAGACCATGAAGGGAATTGAACACAAGGATGAGAATTCTAAATTTGAGGCAGTGAAGGATTAATAGCCAATGTAGGTCAGCAAGGACTGAGGTGGTGAGTGAGCAGGACTGGGTGCTGGATGGACACGAGTTTTGGATGAGCTAAAATAAACAGAGGGTTGAGGGTGGGAGAACAGCCAGGAAAGCATTGAATAGGCGACCCTGGAGATGACAAAGGCATGAATGAGGGTTTCAGAAGCAGATTAGATGAAGTAGGGGTGGAGGTGCGAAATGTTATGGAGGTGGAAGTAGGCAGTCTTTGTAATGGAGAGGATATGGGATCAGAAGCTCAGTTATGGGTCAAATAGGATGCCGAGGTTTCAAACAGTCTGATTCAACACGCAATAGTGGCTGGGGAGGGAGACAGAGACTAGGGTCCTGAACTTAAGGAAAGGTAACTTCAATGGTATGAGTCATGAATTAGCTAGAATAGACCGGCAAAATGATACTTAGAGGGTTGACGGTGGATAGGCAATGGCAAACATTTAAAGATCACATGGGTGAACTTCAATAATTGTACATCCCTGTCTGGAGTAAAAATAAAACGGGGAAGGTGGCTCAACCGTGGCTAACAAGGGAAATTAAGGATAGTGTTAAATCCAAGGAAGAGACATATACATTGGCCAGAAAAAGCAGCAAACCTGAGGACTGGAAGAAATTTAGAATTCAGCAGAGGAGGACAAAGGGTTTAATTAGGAGAGGGAAAATAGAGTATGAGAGGAAACTTGCCGGGAACATAAAAACTGACTGCAAAAGCTTCTATAGATATGTGAAGAGAAAAAGATTAGTAAAGACAAACGTAAGTCCCTTGCAGTCAGATTCAGGTGAATTTATAATGGGGTACAAAGAAATGGCAGACCAGTTGAACAAATACTTTGGTTCTGTCTTCACGAAGGAAGACACAAATAACCTTCCGGAAATACTAGGGGACCGAGGGTCTAGTGAGAAGGAGGAACTGAAGGATATCCTTATTAGGCGGGAAATTGTGTTAGGGAAATTGATGGGATTGAAGGCCGATAAATTCCCGGGGCATGATAGTCTGCATCCCAGAGTACTTAATGAAGTGGCCCTAGAAATAGTGGATGCATTGGTGATCATTTTCCAACATCGATCGACTCTGGATCAGTTCCTATGGACTGGAAGTTAGCTAATGTAGCACCACTTTTTAAAAAAGGAGGGAGAGAGAAAACGGGTAATTATAGACCGGTTAGCCTGATATCAGTAATGGGGAAAATGTTGGAATCAATTATTAGAGAGGAAATAACAGCGCATTTGGAAAGCAGTAACAGGATCGGTCCAAGTCAACATGGATTTATGAAAGGGAAATCATGCTTGACAAATCTCCTGGAATTTTTTGAGGATGTAAATAGTAGAGTGGACAAGGGAGAACCAGGGGGATGTGATGTATTTGGACTTTCAAAAGGCTTTTGACAAGGTCCCACACAAGAGATTGGTGTGCAAAATCAAAGCACATGCTATTGGGGGTAACGTACTGACGTGGATAGCGAACTGGTTGGCAGACAGGAAGCAGAGAGTCGGGATAAATGGGTCCTTTTCAGACTGGCAGGCAGTGACTCGTGGGGTGCCACAGGGCTCAGTGCTGGGACCCCAGCTATTTACAATATACATTAATGATTTAGATGAAGGAATTGAGTGTAATATCTCCAAGTTTGCAGATGACATTAAACTGGGTGGCGTTGTGAGCTGCGAGGAGGACGCTAAGAGGCTGCAGGGTGATTTGAGCAGGTTAGGTGAGTGGGCAAATGCATGGCAGATGCAGTATAATGTGGATAAATGTGAGGTTATCCACTTTTGGGGCAAAAACACAAAAGCAGAATATTATCTGAATGGCGGCAGATTAGGAAAAGGGGAGGTGCAACAAGACCTGGGTGTCATGGTGCATCAGTTATTGAAAGTTGGCATGCAGGTACAGTAGAAACATAGAAAATAGGTGCAGGAGTAGGCCATTCGGCCCTTCTAGCCTGCACCGCCATTCAATGAGTTCATGGCTGAACATGCAACTTCAGTACCCCATTCCTGCTTTCTCACCATACCCCTTGATTCCCCTCGTAGTAAGGACTTCATCTAACTCCTTTTTGAATATATTTAGTGAATTGGCCTCAACAACTTTCTGTGGTAGAGAATTCCACAGGTTCACCACTCTCTGGGTGAAGAAATTCCTCCTCATCTCGGTCCTAAATGGCTTCCCCCTTATCCTTAGACTGTGTCCCCTGGTTCTGGACTTCCCCAACATTGGGAACATTCTTCCTGCATCTAACCTGTCTAACCCCGTCAGAATTTTAAACGTTTCTATGAGGTCCCCTCTCATTCTTCTGAACTCCAGTGAATACAAGCCCAGTTGATCCAGTCTTTCTTGATAGGTCAGTCCCGCCATCCCGGGAATCAGTCTGGTGAACCTTCGCTGCACTCCCTCAATAGCAAGAATGTCCTTCCTCAGGTTAGGAGACCAAAACTGTACACAATACTCCAGGTGTGGCCTCACCAAGGCCCTGTACAATTGTAGCAACACCTCCCTGCCCTTGTACTCAAATCCCCTCGCTATGAAGGCCAACATGCCATTTGCTTTCTTAACCGCCTGCTGTACCTGCATGCCAACCTTCAATGACTGATGTACCATGACACCCAGGTCTCTTTGCACCTCCCCTTTTCCTAATCTGTCACCATTCAGATAATAGTCTGTCTCTCTGTTTTTACCACCAAAGTGGATAACCTCACATTTATCCACATTATACTTCATCTGCCATGCATTTGCCCACTCACCTAACCTATCCAAGTCGCTCTGCAGCCTCATAGAATCCTCCTTGCAGCTCACACTGCCACCCAACTTAGTGTCATCCGCAAATTTGGAGATACTACATTTAATCCCCTCGTCTAAATCATTAATGTACAGTGTAAACAGCTGGGGCCCCAGCACAGAACCTTGCGGTATTCCACTAGTCACTGCCTGCCATTCTGAAAAGTCCCCATTTACTCCTACTCTTTGCTTCCTGTCGGACAACCAGTTCTCAACCCATGTCAGCACACTACCCCCAATCCCATGTGCTTTAACTTTGCACATTAATCTCTTGTGTGGGACCTTGTCGAAAGCCTTCTGAAAGTCCAAATATACCACATCAACTGGTTCTCCCTTGTCCACTCTACTGAAAACATCCTCAAAAAATTCCAGAAGATTTGTCAAGCATGATTTCCCTTTCACAAATCCATGCTGACTTGGACCTATCATATTACCTCTTTCCAAATGCACTGCTATGACATCCTTAATAATTGATTCCATCATTTTACCCACTACCGATGTCAGGCTGACCGGTCTGTAATTCCCTGTTTTCTCTCTCCCTCCTTTTTTAAAAAGTGGGGTTACATTGGCTACCCTCCACTCCATAGGAACTGATCCAGAGTCAATGGAATGTTGGAAAATGACTCAATGCATCCACTATTTCCAAGGCCACCTCTTTAAGTACTCTGGGATGCAGTCCATCAGGCCCTGGGGATTTATCGGCCTTCAATCCCATCAATTTCCCCAACACAATTTCCCGACTAATAAGGATTTCCCTCAGTTCTTCCTCCTTACTAGACCCTCCGACCCCTTTTATATCCGGAGGTGAAGAAGGCAAATGGTATGTTGGCCTAGGGTTTTGAGTATAGGAGCAGGGAGGTCTTACTGCAGTTGTACTGGTACTTTTTGAGGCCTCACCTGGAATAGTGTGTTCAGTTTTGGTCTCCTAATCTGAGGAAGGACGTTCTTGCTATTGAAGGAGTGCAGCGACGGTTCACCAGACTGATTCCCGGGATGGCTGGTCTGACAAATGAGGAGAGACTGGATCGACTGGGCCTTTAGTCACTGGAGTTTAGAAGGATGAGAGGGGATCTCATAGAAACACATAAAATTCTGACGGGACTGGACAGGTTAGATGCAGAAAGAATGTTCCCGATGTTGGGGAAGTCCAGAACCAGGGGACACAGTCTAAGGATAAGAGGTAAGCCATTTAGGACTGAGATAAGGAGAAACTTCTTCACTCAGAGAGTTGTTAACCTGTGGAATTCCCTACCACAGAGAGTTGTCGATGCCAGTTTGTTGGATATATTCAAGAGGGAGTTAGATGTGGCCCTTATGGCTAAAGGGATCAAGGGGTATGGAGAGAAAGCAGGAAAGGGGTACCGAGGTGAAAAATCAGCCATGATTTTATTGAATGCTGGTGCAGGCTCAAAAGGGCCGAATGGCCTATTCCTGCACCTATTTTCTATGTTTCCTATTTTCTATGTGGCAAGGGCATGGAGCTTATGGCCAGGGCCCCAAGACAATGGCTTTGGTCTTCCCAATGTTTAACTGGAGGAAATTGTTGTTCATTCAAGTCTGGATGTTGTACAAGCAGTGTGACAACACAGAGGCAGTGGATGGTTTAAAGAGAGTGTAACAGTAGTAATACAGTGTTAACTAGAGTAAGTTCTACAATAAACTTTTGACACTAGTTTAAAACACTCTAGGCATTAGCCTGTCCAATGAAGCTCAAGAGCAAGGAGAACACAAGTATCAGATGATTGGACATAAAAGGGCAAGTATCATTTAAGAATATGTAGCAAAAGCTATCAAATTAAGCTTGTTGAGAAACCTTCAGGTTCTAGTCTTCCTGCCGTTGCAAACAGAGCTGGATAGATCTTTTAAGCAGCACTGATATATTACCACTGAATATTTTTTCCCAGTTTGCAGAGAAGCTAAAGAACTATAGACACAAAAAAAATCAACCCAGTTTGTGTATAGAACAAATTGCATATGTTGCTGTATAGCATTGTGTCTATATCACTGCCTCTGATTTTATTTGTAAATAAACCTGTATAAGATATTCTAATGGTGTGATTTTCTTTGTTATTATGAATTGAGAGGACATGGTGGGCATCCTCCACATTCTCCAGCAAAAAAAAATCACAACAATCAAGGTCAATTGTGAGACCAGGACTACATTAACTAGTATGGTAGTTTCATATGAGACTTATTCTGCTTTTGAAAATCACCAAGCTATTTGTGCAAAAAGTGTTTGAGAAAGTTTGAACTGCAACAGCAGCAACTGAACCCACTCTCAAGCCAAGTCCACTGCCAGCCAGAAAAGTCAGATCAGTAATCCCCATGCCCGCTGATATTGCTGACAGAAGCTCGTCTGGCTGAAATTCTCTGCGCTGCAACAGGCAAGCTACATTTTTGAGCAAAGTAACAATATACCAAGTTGGTTGGAGGCTGTGATCCTAGTAACAACTTATGGAGCAGAACATATGAAAGTGACATTGAACAGTAACTCTCTCTTCAAATTTAAAACAATGACAATTGAGGCAAAGAATATCAAATAGGGAACAATTGACCTAGAATTTCCTGGATCGGCACAATCAATAATTTATGCCGATAATTATGCTAACATCTGCAACAATTTTGCCGACGGAAACTTATGATGAAGGTTCCTGCAAATCTGATTAGCACATGCTGTCGTACAAACATGGGGTAAACCCTGGATTTTGGAAATGGCAAAAGTAATAAGGGTCTCAGGAAAAGTATAGAAGGCTGAGAATAAACGTCATTCCTCAGTGTGAGATTTGGGTGTGGTAGGTAAGTGCAACATGGTTTTCTCTCATTTTTTTTGGAAAATAAAGTTATTTCCAGCATCTCAGCAACAACTCGCATTTCCCCCCAAAGATGTCATCCATAGAAGAGAAATCAGCTAGGAGGAGGGCAAGCAATTTCTAGATGGGAGATCCGCAGGCCCTTTTGGAAGAGGTTCAGCTGAGGAGGCACAGGCTGCTCAGAAACAGGAAGATCAAGCTGTCTCAAAGTTATCCAGAGTGCCTGGAGGGAGGTGGCACTGGCTCCCAGTGCAACCCTTGTGACTTGATGGACCCTAGAAGTGTCGCAAAAAATGTAATGACTTGAGCAGAGGTATGACACTCAACCATGCTTCCCTTTCTTCTGGTGGACAGATGTGGACATGTTGGCAATATTACAATTTTCTCTGAGCAACAGCTGCCTTTAAGGACAGACTCACTGCTGCAGAGGCAGGTGACAGGCCTTAAAAATAGGAGATGGGCAGATGTCTCAGAGCGTAAACAATGGGCAGAATGTGCTTACTTCGAAAGACAACTAGCATCTTACTGTTGAGAATCCCCTTTGGTCTGTTTTGGTGAGGTATAGAGAAGTTTACATAAAGTGGTGCACTGACATCATGAAGTCAGGCTGCAAGGGAAAACCTGGTGCATCTGCATAACAATCACCCAAACCTGTAGTATGTATGTCTGCTCCCTAATAATACAAGGGTTAGTGTATCCCCCAAACAGGCTGGCAGCCTCACACTTGCACCACTCCTACAAGATCTCTTCTGTGAGAGGAGGGGCACCAGGTGGGTTACTCCATTTCTGCAAGCCCTGAACCCCAAGAGGAGAAGGCCTTCTGCACATGTTGGAGGGGACTGGAGCCCAAAAACTGGGGTTTGGAGATTCACAGGACTCTGATCTGGAAAACTGACAATGCCAGAAGGAAAAAAAATCAAAAGAATTGTAAAAAAATCAAAAGAATTGTGGAAAAATAGCTAAGAACTCTGCAGATGCAGCAGAAAATCTAGAGTCCTCTTCTAGCCTCACAGTAATAAATTACACGGGTGTCAGATTACAGCAGGATCTGCTATGCCTGGATTTCTCGGCATAACTCTGACCACCGGAAAACAGTGTACATTCAGGTTATTCAGGTGCAAAAGATAGACAAAACTGACATAATGTTCAAATGGGTGTAATTCACTTGTGGCAAATTTCCATAACCTATTACACTCAAGATTGCCATTATGGCGCTCTTATGTTGCGGTTTGGGTGTACGTTTCCAGGAAATTGTGACCCATTACTTTCTTACACACTCAAGGGAGAAGCAACAAGACTCATGGGGACTTGAACATGAACTGGACAATTACAGACAAAATGGCCACAATAGAATTTCAGGACAACATTAGTGAATAAAAGAATTAAAGTATACTTGGATAAAATTATATTATGCCAAAGGGCAGATAGAATCAAGCGATATTAAAATCTTTAGAATACCTAAAACACAGCAACAGCCATACACAATATTACAATTGAGTTGGGATATTTGGATACATTTTCCAGTCTGCTAGTACTACACTACAACAACTTGCATTGGAGTTGAGATAGAAGATCAGCCATGATCTTATTGAATGGCGGAGCAGACTCGAAGGGCCGAATGGCCTACTCTTTATGTTGTTAACATTAAAAAAAATTCTAAGGTGCTTCGCAGAGGCAGAAGGTAAAATGAATGCCAAGCCAAAGGAAAGAAAGAAGGATTGATCAAATATTTGTCTTGTGGGGGAATCCACAAGGGGGCACAATGCTAAAATTAGAGCTAGGTCATTCAGGAATGAAATCAGGAACCACTCTTTCACAAAAGGTAGTGGAAATCTAGAACTCTCTCCCACGAAAGACTGGATTCTGAATCAACTGAATTGTTCAGGACTGAGATCAATAGATTTTTATTCGGTAAGGGTGTCAAAGGATCTGGATCAAACATGAGCAAATGGATTTAAGGTACAGATCAGCCATGATCTGCGTGGATGGCAGAACAAGCTCGAGAGGCTGAATCCTGTTCCTACGACCAAAGAGGTAGATTTTAGAAAGTTTTGGGAGGTGGAGAGGCAGAATGGTTTGGGGAGGGAATTCAGAGTGTATGAATTAGGTGGCTGAAGTCATAGTCAGAGAAGCAGATAGTTTTGGTTGGGAGCAGGGGTGGCGTGTGAAGGTTTATAGGGCTGCAAAAGGATACAGAGGTAGGAAAGAGCAAGGCTACTCAAGGACTTGAACAGAAGGATGAGAAATTTAAAATTAAAGCATTGTGAGGCTGAGACACTGGAGGTTAGTAAGGACAGGGATGAAAGTGAGGGACTTGTACGGGATAGGATATGGCTAACAGAGTGTTTGATGATCTGAAGTTTATGGAGGGTGGAGGACAACCAGGAGAGCACTGGAATAATTGAGTCTGAAGCTAACAAAGGCACGAATGAGTGTTTCAATATAAGAACATAAGAAATAGGAGCAGGAGTAGGCCATACGGCCCCTCTAACCTGCTCCGCCATTTAATACGATCATTGCTGATCTGATTATGGACTCAGGTCCATTTCCCTGCCCGCTCCCCATAACCCCTTATCGTTTAAGAAACTGTCTATTTCTGTCTTAAATTTATTCAATGTCCCAACTACCACAGCTCTCTGAGGCAGCGAATTCCACGGATGTACAACCTTGAGATTTACAACCCTCAGAGAAGAAATTTCTCCTCATCTCAGTTTTACATGGGCGGCCCCTTATTCTAAGATTATGCCCTCTAGTTCTAGCCTCCCCAATCAGTGAAAACATCCTCTCTGCATCCACCTTGTCAAGCCCCCTCATAATCTTATACATTCCGATAAGATCACCTCTCATTCTTCTGAATTCCAATAAGTAGAGGCCCAACCTATTCGACCTTTCCTCATAAATCAACGCCCTTATCTCCGGAATCAATCCAGTGAACCTTCTCTGAATTGCCTCCAAAGCAAGTACAGATTTCATTGGCCTTCCTGATCATTTGCTGTACCTGCATACTAATCTTGTGTTTCATGCACAAGTACTCCCAGGTCCCGCTGTACTGTAGAAACATAGAAACATAGAAAATAGGTGCAGGAGCAGGCCATTCAGCCCTTCTAGCCTGCACCGCCATTCAATGAGTTCATGGCTGAACATGAAACTTCAGTACCCCCTTCCTGCTTTCTCGCCATAACCCTTGATCCCCCGAGTAGTAAGGACTTCATCTAACTCCCTTTTGAATATATTTAGTGAATTGGCCTCAACTACTTTCTGTGGTAGAGAATTCCACAGGTTCACCACTCTCTGGGTGAAGAAGTTTCTCCTCATCTCGGTCCTAAATGGCTTACCCCTTATCCTCAGACTGTGACCCCTGGTTATGGACTTCCCCAACATTGGGAACATTCTTTCTGCATCTAACCTGTCTAAACCCGTCAGAATTTTAAACGTTTCTATGAGGTCCCCTCTCATTCTTCTGAACTCCAGTGAATACAAGCCCAATTGATCCAATCTTTCTTGATAGGTCAGTCCCGCCATCCCGGGAATCAGTCTGGTGAACCTTCGCTGCACTCCCTCAATAGCAAGAATGTCCTTCCTCAAGTTAGGAGACCAAAACTGTACACAATACTCCAGGTGTGGCCTCACCAAGGCCCTGTACAACTGTAGCAACACCTCCCTGCCCCTGTATTCAAATCCCCTCGCTATGAAGGCCAACATGCCATTTGCTTTCTTAACCGCCTGCTGTACCTGCATGCCAACCTTCAATGACTGATGTACCATGACACCCAGGTCTCGTTGCACCTTCCCTTTTCCTAATCTGTCACCATTCAGATAATAGTCTGTCTCTCTGTTTTTACCACCAAAGTGGATAACCTCACATTTATCCACATTATACTTCATCTGCCATGCATTTGCCCACTCACCTAACCTATCCAAGTCACTCTGCAGCCTAATAGCATCCTCCTCGCAGCTCACACTGCCACCCAACTTAGTATCATCCGCAAATTTGGAGATACTGCATTTAATCCCCTCGTCTAAATCATTAATGTACAATGTAAACAGCTGGGGCCCCAGCACAGAACCTTGCGGCACTCCACTAGTCACTGCCTGCCATTCTGAAAAGTACCCGTTTACTCCTACTCTTTGCTTCCTGTCTGACAACCAGTTCTCAATCCACGTCAGCACACTACCCCCAATCCCATGTGCTTTAACTTTGCACATTAATCTCTTGTGTGGGACCTTGTCGAAAGCCTTCTGAAAGTCCAAATATACCACATCAACTGGTTCTCCTTTGTCCACTTTACTGGAAACATCCTCAAAAAATTCCAGAAGATTTGTCAAGCATGATTTCCCTTTCACAAATCCATGCTGACTTGGACCTATCATGTCACCATTTTCCAGATGCACTGCTATGACATCCTTAATAATTGATTCCATCATTTTACCCACTACTGAGGTCAGGCTGACCGGTCTATAATTCCCTGTTTTCTCTCTCCCTCCTTTTTTAAAAAGTGGGGTTACATTGGCTACCCTCCACTCCATAGGAACTGATCCAGAGTCAATGGAATGTTGGAAAATGACTGTCAATGCATCCGCTATTTCCAAGGCCACCTCCTTAAGTACTCTAGGATGCAGGCCATCAGGCCCTGGGGATTTATCTGCCTTCAATCCCATCAATTTCCCCAACACAATTTCCCGACTAATAAAGATTTCCCTCAGTTCCTCTTCCTTACTAGACCCTCTGACCCCTTTTATATCCGGAAGGTTGTTTGTATCCTCCTTAGTGAATACCGAACCAAAGTACTTGTTCAATTGATCCGCCATCTTGCTCCACTTAAATAATAACTTGCTCTTTGATTTTTTTCTGCCAAAGTTACACTTTCCAACATTATACTCCATCTGCCAAATCTTTGCCCACTCACTTAGCCTGTCTATGTCCTTTTGCAGATTTTTTGTGTCCTCCTTGTACATTGCTTTTCCTACCATCTTTGTATTGTCAGCAAACTTGGCTACGTTACACTCGGTCCCTTCTTCCAAGTCGTTAACATAGATTGTAAATAGTTGGGGTCCCAGCACTGATCCTTGCGGCACCCTACTAGTTACTGATTGCCAACACGAGAATGAACCATTTATCCCGACTCTCTGTTTTCTGTTAGTTAGCCAATCCTCTATCCATGCTAATATATTATCCCCAACCCCGTGTTCTTTATCTTGTGCAGTAGCCTTTTATGTGGCACCTTATCAAATGCCTTCTGGAAGTCCAAATACACCACATCCACTGGTTCCCCTTTATCCACCCTGTTCATTACATCCTCAAAGAATTCCAGCAAACTTGTCAAACATGACTTCCCCTTCATAAATCCATGCTGACTGCCTGACCGAATTTTGTTTTTCCAAATTTCCTGCCACTGCTTCTTTAATAATGGACTCCAACATTTTCCCAACCACAGATGTTAGGTTAACTGGTCTATAGTTTCCTGCTTTTTGTCTACCTCTTTTTTTAAATAGGGGCTTTACATTTGCAGTTTTCCAATCTGCTGGTACCGTATCAGAATCCAGGGAATTTTGGTAAATTACAACCAATGCATCCACAATCCCTGCCGCTACTTCTCTCGAGACCCTAGGATGCAAGCCATCAGGTCCAAGGGATTTATCTGCCTTTAGTCCCATTATCTTACTGAGTAGCACCTCCTTAGTGATTGTGATTGTGTTAAGTTCCTCCCCCTCTATAGCCCCTTGACTATCCACTGTTGGGATATTGTTAGTATCCTCTACCGTAAAGACTGATACAACGTATTTGTTCAGATCAGATCGGCTGAGTTAGGGGTGGAGGCAGGTAATGTTACTGAAGTGGGTGTAGGCAGTATTTGTGATTGAAAGCACATGGTCAAACAGGATGCCAAGGTTATGAACACTGCTTCAACCTGAGACAGTGGTCAGGGAAGGGAATGGAATCAGTGGCACTCGAGGGTAGAATTTATTGTGGGGACCAAAGATAATGGCTTTGGAATACCCAATGTTTAGTTGGAGGAAATTATATCACATTCAAAAATGGACGTTGGACAAGCAGGGCACTGCAGTCACAGTTATACAATGTTGTTTGCAACTTTGGTATGGGTCATTTCAATGATGTGGAAGGAATGGAAATCTGTAATTTTGTTGCAGTATGAAGCAAACTATGTTCAGAAATGAGAATCATCCAAATTTTCAGATTTTGAGCTTATATTTACATACAATATACAAGTTGTGATAAAAAGGATTAGAAAAAAAAAATTCTCCTCCTGTGTTCCAGTTCCAGTGGTTGTCGTCATTTTTTTGTATCTTACCCAAATGATCACTATTCATGACGTGCATGTGAACCTGCCGTCACCTAGGGGACCAAGTTTCCCCAGGAGTTGCTCCCTTTTTTTTTGAGCAACTAGATTTTTTTGGAGCAACTTAAAAATCGCAATTCTCCCCATTTAATATGCTCCAGTGTAAGTGAGTTAGTTAGGTTTTTTTTAAGTTTAGTTTTTTTTCCCCAAAAGGGGGCGTTACCAGCCACTTACGCCTGCTTTGGCCATCTAAGTAAGTTTAGCCAGCTAAAAATTACTCCAAATTAACTTAGGCCAGCGTATTTGGCCACTTGTATCCGCTTAGAAAAACCTTGCGGTGAATTAAGAAATCAGCGCAAGTAGCCTCCAGAAGACAGTGTTATGATAGGAATGCTAGTTTTTTTTTAAATCCCAAGCAGCAAGACTGGACAGGGTGTAGGTGCTATCAGCCTGATTAAACTGAGTATATTTTTAGTACAGATAACTAGATGTTAAAGTACTGGAAAATCTTTGAAGATTCTTTTCTCCTCCCACCCCGCCTCCACTCAAAACTCTTCCCCTCCCCCTCCTCCCCCGCACCCCCCTCCTTCTCTCCTCCCCCGCCCCTCCCCTCCTCCTCCCTCCTCCTCCCCTCCCCCACTTCCTCTCCCCTCCTCCGTCCCCCTTCAAAACTCTTTCCTCACCCGCCCCGCCCACCCCCCCCCCCCATCAAAACTCTTTCCCTCACCTGCCCCGCCCACCCCCCCCCCCCCCCATCAAAACTCTTTCCCTCACCCGCCAACCCCCCCACCCCCCGCAACCAACCTGTCTCTTGTAGCCCTCAGCGCGGGAAGGCAGCGGCTGGCCTGTGTGGCAGGCCACTCGGCCCGGGATAGGGGCGCGAGCGCCAGCCCCTCCCACACAGCCTGCAGCACACACTTTCAGATTCTGGGGGCAAGGAGCGACTGCGCATGCATGCGCATTCTAGCGCGCATGTGCATAGGTCCTGGCACTGTTTTTAGCATCGGGACCTGGTTCCGCCCCCCCGAATCCAGTTGCCACGCTATGCTACCATGGAGGAGAGGCTGGGGAGCGGCCAAACTCAGCCCAAAGATTTTTGGCGCCCTTGGAGTTCTACAAAAGCAGCGTACCTCCTCTGGTGAGTGCACCAGAAATCTGCACTGGTCAAATTTGGGCCCCTAGTATCCTGCACACACTCTCAACAGGGCGGCCTGGATAGTAATCAACAAGGAACCAGGCTAATTTTCTCACAGGGTCTCTGTGGTCAATTTAACACTTTTATCGAATCAGTGATCCTTCCTGATCAGTACAACTTACGATTGGAGATTGATCTCTGAATTGTTGGAGCAGCTGTGGTAAAGGCTTTGGTGAAATCTTTTTCCAGGCAGTTTGAAATTACTGTAACATTCATGGTAGATAAGTAAAATGGCCTAGAAACAGTTAAGCGATCAAAATGAAGTATGAATACTAAGTCTCACACTGAGGTGCAATTACAACCTTAGGAGGCTTAGAATTGACATGAAGAAATTCAGCAGGTTTGAACAGGATTGGTCACAGGTTGTAGAACCAGCATGTTACCCAAGAAACCTCCTGGAGTGCAACATATTAGAACGAAACACCTAGCAGAATGTGGAAATAACGGAGACACATAGAAATGTGTCCAAGAATTCTGAAAAAAATAAAATTCTCAAGAACAGATGAATGGAAAAGGAATGTAAAGCATAGATGTTCAGTGACAGATGGTAGCGTGAGCAAAAAAGATCTAATACCAAAGTTTTCTTTTTTTGCAGCAGGGATACAAATTCATTCAATGCTTACCATATATAAAACCTCCAGGCACCTGGATTTTATGGTTAGTAATCCAATTACGACATACCAGAGTGGAAAATCAATTGCATGTGAACACTAAACCAATGAAATATAACGCCATAATGACAAACTATAACTAACAGGAAAAAAATCTTTACCCATGTGCTGCACATGCTTCAGCATAGGATAAATCAATATTGATCCGGGAAACTGCTATTTAAGAACCTACGCTCATTGCAAAAGGTTAGAAATACCTAGCTGTTCAGGTAGCCAACACTATCAAGGATGATAGTGTCAATTATAATATTTCATTTCAAAAAAGTGTTAAAAAGGAAAATCAAATTGAGGCCTTCAAGACGGGACTGCAGACAACTTAGCACTTGACCTGCTTACAGGCAGATACCATACATCACACATATTGGGCCAGATTTGAGAGGTTTGCGACCGGGTTTTCACCACGATTTGACCTGTGATCCTTGGGTATCTGTTTGCGGCGGTGCTTTCAAGTACCACCGGGGAGAGATGCGCCGACGTACAACTCGAATTGCAATTGCGTCCGAGTTTTGGCACTCTCCCGACCCGTACGCCACGCCCAGAATAGTGACAGGTCAAACCTGCCAGTGCAGCCCCGTCCGCAGCATTAAATACAAAAACCTGCAAAAAAAGGCAAGGTAAAGTTTTTATTTATTTATTTATTTGGTAGCGATTAGATAGTTAAGGGTCTTGCAAATGTTTTTGGAATTTCTCCCCCCTTCCTCCCAAGGCCTCTCTCGCAGTGCTCCCGGCCCCAGACTAAAGTTGCCGAAACTCGCGTTTTGCGCCATGAATGCTTGTGCAACGCCTCCCTTACCATGCGTCCCTGGTGCACACAAAGGCCGAAAGTTCAGCCTAAAAATGGTAGCGCAGCAAAAACGGTAAGTTTCACCGAAAACCCCGAAAGCCAGAAATCCGGCCCTTGGACTGACATGAATTCCCCAGATGTTTCATCCACCTAATCCTATGGAGGACAAGATACAAACTGGCACAGTAGGGTGATACATGTTTCTGCAGCTATCAGTAATAACACAGGTGTTAAATAAAATTACACTATTTAAGGTTTCATACCTTATGTTTAGCACTGTAGACAATACTTGTAATAGATTTAATTAGATAAAAATAAAAAAGATTGCTAATGTTGAAAATCTGAAATAAATTACTGCAAATAAACAGAAGTTGGGTTTCTGTGTCGGGCAGACACCTTTCATTGGAAGGGTGCGTGGGAGGCCAAAAACGGGGACTGTAGGTCCTGTCGAACTTAACGGCAGGACCTCATTATAATTTTTTGAATTCATTTCCTGCCTGGCAGCCGGCTGCTAGGAGAAAAAATTAGCAGCAGGAGGATGCTGTGGAGAAGATCAGACATCATGGCCGGGGGGAAACGATTCGACAATGGGTCAGGAGGGGAGAAGCTTGGAAATCAGGAGGGGGGGGGGGGAGGAGAGGGGGAAGAGAGAGGCCCGTGATTGGGTGGGGGGGGCACACTCTTGCTCCACCTGGCACACAACGAATAATGGAAAAGACATTTATAATGTGGAGCCGGAAAATCTTGCCTCCATTTTTCTGACAGATTTCACAAGCCCTGGGAAACCCGCATAGTAGTAATATTAAATTGGGCTCCCAATTGCATTGTGGAAGCCCAATTTCAATAATGTCAATGAACTGTCTCCGTAGAGGAATAATAGAACGCCACGAAACATGTCATTGTAAAAATGGCAACGGGCATGTGTGCATCAGGTTAGTGTTTGTACAGTTTAAGTTTTAACCGACGCCCATACCCCACAATCGTGGGGTGCTAAAGAGCAAGACCGAAGGCTTTCACAATAAAGGGCCCGCTGTGTTTCTCCAGCACTTTTTTTTCTTAAGTTCAGCATTTGGAATTTAAGAAAAATTCTTTATCTAATTACAGTATTTTCCTCCTTTAAAGGTTTATGGAAAAATATGGATCACCAGAGAGCTCAATTATATTATGTTACCAACAAGTGCGAGGACCCCATGGACTTCCTTATCACCAAGACTGAGACCATTGTTCAGCTGCTTTCCCACATTTCCCTTGCCCACCAGGACAAATCATCTCAGACTCTACCCACCCCAGCATTGATACTGGACTTTCTTCAGTTTTTCTTCTAGCTCCCTTCATGCAGCCCCCACACTCATGTTGTCCATGAACCCATCTGCTACTCCCTTGATCCCCTTCCCACGAAATTGCTGACTACCCAACTTTCCTGCCTGGCCCCCATTCAAGTTGACATTGTAAGTGGTTCCCTCTTGTACTGTCCCCCTTCCTTTTAAAACCGTCATCACCCCACCACAAAATATTCACTCTCGACCCCTCTGTTCTTGCAAATTACTGCAACCTCACCAACCTAATTTTCCTCTTCTAAGTCCTTGAACATGTTGCCACCTCCCAAATCCATGACTATGTTTGTAACTACAGGATTGAACCTCTTCAATCCAGTTTCTGCCTCTGCAAAAGCACTGAAATGGCTCTAATCAAAGACACAAATGACATCCTTGATTACTGTGGTGTTTTTTCCTTCCTGGACCACTCTGCAGCCCTTTGGCATGGTCAACGACATTATCCCCCTCTATGTCTCTTCTCTGTTGTCCAGCTCAGGGGGACTGCCCTTATTTGGTTTCACTTTTAACTATTCAATAATATCTAGAGCATTTCCAGCCATGGCTCCTCTTCCTTCCCCACATGATTACCTCGAGTGTCCCCCAAGGATCGATTCTTGGCCCCCTCCTCTTCTTCATCTACATGCTGCCCCTTGGTGACGACAATCAGAGACTTCTGATCAGCTTTCACATGCAAGGTAACAACACACAGCTTTACCCGTACGTCACCGCTTTCAACCCCTCTATTTCTCTGCTGTCAAGAATGTTTGTCTGGCCACCAGTTTTGGATGAGCCCGATTTTCCTCCAGTTAAATATCGGAAATATCAAAGTCATCGTCTTCAGCACCTGCTACAAACTCAGTGCCCTTGCCACCAATTCCACCCCATTCCCCAGTTACTGTCTCAGGTTGAACCAGTCTGCTCACGACCACAGCATCTTAACTGACTCCGAGCTGAGATTCCTAGCCCACATCCTCTCTATCACAAAGACTTCATATTTCCACGTCCATAATATCACCCGCATCTATCTGGCCCTTGTTTCAGCCCATCTGCTGCTGAAACATTTATTGATGTTGTCAGCCCAACTCGACTTTACCAAAACTCTGCGAGCTCGCCTCCCTCTCGACTTAACATCCATTTTTGTGAAGCCTTGGGGCATTTTATGTTAAAGATGCTACATAAATGAAATTGTTGTGCCATTGGGGCTGGAATTATCCATATAATATTGGGAATGGCAGTCAGACAGTCAATGTCTTCAATTCTCAATCGTCTTCCTTGACAATAATTTAGGGATGTGCAAAAGCTGACATGATGTCACTATGCTAACATTTTTCTAAGTGCCAATTTTCCTAGTGCACAAGGAAAACAACAGATGATGCTGAAAGTTTTATAACCATCATTCAATCCCAGGCTAAAGACTCCTTTTCTAGTGCAGCAATATTTCCTTAATCATGTAGTCCACTATCAGTCAGTGCACATTTTTAAATTTTAAGCTAACAGTTTCAGTGGTGAATTACTTTAGACTTATTTTAGTTCAGCCCAAAGCTTTGAAACATACTGTGCAAATGGAGTTCTAGAAGTCTACAATGCAAGAAAGAAGACAAATTGTTTGTTTTAACAAGGAAACTAATGATAAAATGGATTATCTATTGTAATTTTCAGTAAAATATTTTGAGGATTGAATGATTTTTGCAGTTTTTGAAACTCTCAGATGCCATAGAGGAGAAACACATTTTTTTAATTGGTGTGATGCAGCAATTGACAGCACGATCAACCACACCAACTAAAAACAAGTCTGTTTTCATGTGCTTGACTCTAATGCTATACCTATCTTTCATTTCAATTCAACTGTGCAATCTTGCTGCTTCACCTTGGAAGGTAGAATCATATAAAGATATACTTAAACTGGAAATAGTACTTCATGAAATGTTTAATTACTAGCAGTAACTAACTTATTCCTAGCAGTTACATATATCTTGATTAATGTTGGAAGAAATATGTAATTCAAAACTTTGTACAAAGATTTTTTTTATATTAAAAACTTTCATTTTGCTGCTAGTTCCCTATGAATTAAGCAATGCAGCAATTCTACTATGTAGTATTTTAGATCAATATTTTAAACACAACTCCATTTAATTATTGTAGATAAAGGTGACTTAAAGTCATGATTCAAAGCCGTTTGTTTAAATAACCTGATAATTCTGTAAGTACTAATTTCCCATGTTGTAGTTTATTTATGATGCATAATTAAAATTATTGGATAATTTAACTTTTATGCACAAAAGGCATCCTTGAATTTACAAGAGTAGACTGTAGGTGTCGAGGTGGTTGCAGAAAGCAACCAGTGCCAGAAGCTACAAGTAATGTTCCCAGCTGAAATTAAGACAGTACTATCTTTTCTTTGTGGCTTGGATGTGCACGGAAATTTGCTTGAAGTACTTCCTGTATTGAGAATAACTAAAAAAATAACTTGTTTAAAAAAAAATCTTAAGACTCATCTACTTTCAGAAACAATTGCTATCAAGATACTGTGATTGGAACAAATATTAGAGCACGTATCAAAACCCTGTAACTACTAAAACGACTGAAGTTAAAATATATCTTGGGCATAGATCTGAGGAAAAGCAAAATGGTCCTTCTCACCGTTAGAAATCTCAGAGAGCTATATGTAGTTTCTGACAAACAGCGCTGCTCAGCCAAGCATAAACAAAACAAACTGTAATGGAGAGTGACCTTTCAGATTACCCACTATAATAAATGGAGTAAGCCTGTGCTTTCAAAGCTGGAGTACACTTGCCATTTAAGCTGAATTTCAACGCCACCAACATCAATTGAGAGGAATAGCTCAATCATAGCGATTCAACATCTGGCTTCGGGACCTCTGCAAAAAGAAAATTCACTTCATCGATAATTGGGAGGTGTTCGCTTGACAAGGTAAGTTGTTTTAGGAGGGATGGCCTCCATCTTAACTTCTTGGGAGCTAAAAGGCTGGCAGAGGGTGTTGCGTATGCTTTCAGAAAGCATTTAAACTAATTCAGCAAGGGGATAGTGCAGATGAGTTTGTTAGCCTTGCTGCATGCGACAATTACATAGATGCTAAGCATGAAGATAAACCAGGTAGGAAGCAAACAAGAATAACTAAGAAATTAGATGGGAGACCTTTAAGTTGTTTTTATGTAAATGCAAGGGGTGTTAGAAGCAAATTTAGAGAATTGCAATCCTCTGCTGTGATGGAGAATTTAGACGTATTTCTGAGATATGGCTAGATGAAAAAGATGGCACAGAAATTCACCTAAAGAGCTACAAGGGTTTCAGAAAGGATAGGGTAGGTCAAAGGGAAGATGGAGTTGCTATTTTTATCAGTGAGAATCTAACAGCTAGAGAGAGACTCTTGATATTACCTCATCCGGTACAGCTGAAGCTATCTGAGTTCAAGAGGACCAAGCTCACGGGCAAGGATTAATTATCAGTAATTGTTATAGGCCCCCGGGTCAGACACTTGAACATGATGAGTTATTATGGAAACAAATTAATGCTTTTAATATAAAAATGCCACCTTGGTCTGGTGGGTGATTTTAATTTTCCTGGTATTTATCTGGTTTACCTGCTGTTGTAGTGGGAATTGCAGCTGAAAAATTTATTGAAAATATACAAGACTGTTTCTTGACTCAACATGCTAATGAAATAACAGTGATAGTCATATATTGGATCTGGTCAGTAGTGAGCCTGACCTCGTATCAGGCCTCCATGTGGGGAAACATCTGGGCAACAGTGACCACAACATTATTCAGTTCCAATTGGCTAGTAGAACTAAAAGGTACTGAGACCTACAACTTGTACTGGATTTCAGAAGAGCAAACATTTCCAAAATGGCAGATGACTTGGAACGGGTAAATTGGCTAACTCTCCTCGGTGGTGATGAGACCATGTTGAATATAAATAGAAAGTTTTTAGAAACAAGATTAAAAATGTGGAAAACAATCATGTACCCAAAATCAAAAGAAGGAAATGTGGTAAGAAAAAGCCAAGGTGGTCGACTGGGTATGTACAAAGACAAATAAGATGTAAACAGAAATGTTTCTATAAATTAAAAACATTTAAGACTCAAATAAACAGGGCCGAATACAAGAAATAACTAACAAAAATGAAGACTGCTATTAAATCAGCAAAAAGGCAAATGAAAAAAAGCATTGTTGACAACTGTGGCAGTAATGGGAAGAGCTTTTTTAGTTGTGTTAAGAGTGAGAGAACTATCAAAGACTGTATTGGACCACTGAAGGGTGTTCAAGGACAGGTTACAAAGGACTCACTGAGCATGGTGGAAATATTAAATGAGTACTTTGCATCAGTCTTTACCCTTGAAGATGATGCTCGAATATTAGAATTTAATAATACTAGTTTTGTTAGTAACGTTAACATAGATAAATATATTGTTTTAGAAAGAATTAAGAATTTGAAAATAGAGGGTCCTCTGGGAGATGGGACATGTACTGTGCGAGCCCCTGGCCTGTATTTTTAACAGCTCACTGCATTCTGGAATGGTTTATACAGATTGGAAGGAGGCTAATGTAGTCCCCATTTTAAAAAACGGTAACAAGGCGGACCCGGGTAACTATAGGCCCATCAGTTTAACATCAGTAATAGTTAAGATGCTTGAAGGAATCATAAGGGATGCAATATATGAATACTTGGATAGGGAGGGATATATGAGGGACACCCAACATGGCTTCATAAAAAAAAGGGGGTCATGTCTCACAAATCTATCTGTAATTTTTGAAAAAGTTACAAAGTTGGTGGATGAGGGCAGCCCAGTAGACATTATCTACTTAGATTTCCAAAAAGCTTTTGATAAGGTACCGCATAAGAGCTTCTCTATAAGATAGGAGCCTCTGGTATTAGTGGAAATATACTGAGTTGGATTCAGAACAGGCTGGCAGGATGCAGGCAAAAAGTAGTTATAGATGGATTTGGATCTGTTTGGAGACCGGTCACCAATAGTGTCCGCAAGGATCAGTGTTAGGACCATTGCTTTTTACTATTTTTATTAATGATCTGGATTTTGGGGTTGGGGCACAATTTGCAAATTTGCAGATGATATCAAGATCTGTGCGAGTGTTAGAACTGGAGAAGATGCTTGTCTGCTTCAGGCAGATCTTAATGTGTTGGGAAATTGGCACATTTGGAAAGCAGTGACGGGATCGGTCCAAGTCAGCATGGATTTATGAAAGGGAAATCCTGCTTGACAAATCTTCTAGAATTTTTTGAGGATGTAACTAGTAGAGTGGACACGGGACAACCAGTGGATGTGGTGTATTTGGACTTCCAAAAGGCTTTTGACAAGGTCCCACACAAGAGACTGGTGTGCAAAATTAAAGTACATGGTATTGGGGGTAATGTACTGACATGGATAGAAAATTGGTTGGCAGACAGGAAGCAGAGAGTCGGGATAAACGGGTCCTTTCCAGAATGGCAGGCAGTGACTAGTGGGGTGCCGCAGGGTCCAGTGCTGGGACCCCAGCTATTTACAATATACATTAGTGATTTGGATGAGGGAATTGAGTGTAATATCTCCAAGTAGCAGATGACACTAAGCTAGGTGGCAGTGTGAGCTGTGAGGTGGACGCTAAGAGGCTGCAGGGTGACTTGGACAGGTTAGGTGAGTGGGCAAACGCATGGCAGATGCAGTATAATGTGGATAAACGTGAGGTTATCCACTTTGGTGGCAAAAACACGAAGGCAGAATATTATCTGAATGGTGGCAGATTAGGAAAAGGGGAGGTGCAATGAAATCTGGGTGTCATGGTACATCAGTCATTGAAAATTGGCATGCAGGTACAGCAGGCGGTGAAGGCGACAAATGGCATGTTGGCCTTCATAGCTAGGGGTTTTGAGCATAGGAACAGGGAAGTCTTACTGCAGTTGTACAGGGCCTTAGTGAGGCCTCACCTGGAATATTGTGTTCAGTTTTGGTCTCCTAATCTGAGGAAGGACATTCTTGCTATTGAGGGAGTGCAGCGAAGGTTCACCAGACTGATTCCCGGAATGGCAGGACTGACATATGAGGAGAGACTGGATCGACTGGGCCTGTATTCACTGGAGTTTAGAAGGATGAGAGGGGATTTCATAGAAACATATAAAATTCTGACGGGATTGGACAGGTTAGATGCGGGAAGAATGTTCCCGATGTTGGGGAAGTCCAGAACCAGGGGACATAGTCTAAGGATAAGGGGTAAGCCTTTTAGGACTGTGATGAGGAGAAACTTCTTCACTCAGAGCTGTTAACCTGTGGAATTCCCTACTGCGGAGAGTTGTTGATGCCAGTTCATTGGATATATTAAAGAGGGAGTTAGATATGGCCCTTACGGCTAAAGCGATCAGGGGGTATGGAGAGAAAGCAGGAAAGGGGTACTGATCAGCCATGATCTTATTGAATGGTAGTGCAGGCTTGAAGGGCCGAATGGCCTACTCTTGCACCTATTTTCTATGTTTCTATGTTAAGATTGGAAAATGATGTATAACTTAAGGGCAGTGTTATGCATGTGGGAGGGCAAATGCTCAACATTCACACACCCTCCAGGGAAAGGCATTAAAGATGGTGGAGATAGTAAGAGATTTGGTCATTCTAGTGCACACATCCTTAAAGGCACATGAGCAATGCTGTGCAGCAATAGCTAGAGCAAATAGGGTGTTGCATAAGACTGTGCTGTTTTGTCCTTGTACAAGACCCTAGTCAGGCCGCACTTGGAATAGTGTCCAGTTTTGGTCTCCTCATATAGTGGCTGATATTGAGGCTCTGGAAAGGATACAGAAGAGGGCCATTAGAATAATTCCAAGTTTAAAGCGTCTTAGTTATCAAGATAGGCTAAAAGAGTTGGGACTCTATAGCTTAGAGCAGTGCAGACTTAGCGGGGGGGTCTGATTGAGGTTTATGATAATGAAGGGAATAGACGGTGTTCCATCTGACAGTTTACTTCAATTAAATAGGTTAGGCAGGACCAGGGGTCACAAATTTAAGTTGTATAGGGCTTGATCTAGGTTAGACATCAGGAGGTGGATCTTTTCCCAGAGAATAGTGGACCTCTGGATCAAGCTGCCGTTTTATGCGGTGGATGCAGGTTCACTGAACTCCTTCAAGCGAAAGCTGGATTTGTTTCTGGCTGCGGCGGCGATCACCTCTTACAGAAGGCAGGGAATTCAAGGCCAGAGTGATCTCCTGGACTAGTTTCGATTGCCTAGATGGGTCGGAGAGGAATTTCCCAAATTTTTTTCCCTCTCAAATTGGCCTGGTTTTTAAATCTGTTCTTTTTGCCTCTCTCAGGAGATTATATGGTTTCAGGTGGAGTGTATATGTTGTGATACACAAAGTAACGCACTTGTGTGGGACAGGCGCGATGGACCAGATGGTCTTCATCTGTCCGTCATTGTTCGCATTCATATAACATGAACTAGTGTCTGTCTATATGGGAAAATCTCCAGTTATAGTGTGGGCATGTAATCCTATTTCAACACAATAATACAAACACTGCTGTTGCATTTTAGCTTTTCACAAAATTGAAATTGACTGTTTTTGTTGGCCAATGTAACAGTTTTCTAAAATTCACAATTATAAAACATATATTACGATTTTCAGCATGCAGCATTACAGTGACAAATATAGATACACAAGAGCCAGTATGTACTGCATACAGGTCTCACTTTAGAAAAACAGATGTCCCTCAACATAAATGCGACTCTCAACAAATGTCAAAATACTTCAGATTCAAACATCAATTACCATTACCTAACTTATAATAGATTCCACCCCCTGGCTTAAATTAGTCTGAAAATTATAATCGACACATCTCTCAGCAAAGAAAATATAGTTTGATAAACACTACATAGATATCACCTTGTACCATAGTAATTAAGATGTTTGCTTTGTGACACTGTACAAGATGGAATCTCAGCACTGTCCAACACTCAACTCTGCTGCGAGATGCAAGGCTTTTCTGTCTAGTACACATGCGGTACAGGCAAAAGCTCTTTTTCCCCCTTTAATTTAACAAAGGATCCAATGTTGAGATGACAGTCACAAAATTATAAAATTGATGGGGCTATCCACAATAGGCAATTCTAGGGAGAGTTCTTTAATTTCTTTTAATTACAATGGGTTAATTTATGCAATTAATATTTTAAGTATATTAATTTGTCACTGTGAGAATACAAAATGTGAAGTGCAGTTTGGATTCTTTGTTATTTTTTCAGTGTTCCTAAAAAAGGATGGACAATTGTCTCAAATAAATCATTACTCTTTCCCCAAGTCCTTTTTGCAGGGAAATCCTATGCTGATCACCAGATATTGATTGAAATGGGATCTGAATGCCATTACTTTTGGAGATGACGGAATGGAAAAGCAAATGGAGTTGAATTTACTTGCGTCATGAACACCCCTCTTGGCAAACAAACTAGGAGTCGTACTGCCCAATTGTCATTGTGGACATACTGCGGCCAATATCCCATATGATTCCAGCTAAAGAATTATATGGCTATGGAAGAATTGTTGCTGCTAATTTATTTAGATTGTTAAATTTGACATAATGGGACATCCATTCATGAATTGCAGATATGTGCAAGCTCAAGAGTGGAAAATCTACAACTGCACATTCAAGCACAAAACCAAAGATCATCCCACACTTTACCATCCATCAGGTTATATTATATACAAGTTATTTTTCCTTAAGTTACCTCCATGCTTAGTGCTGCCTAAAGTGCAACGCTTAAAAAGTTGGACTGGATATTTGTTGAGAAGGGGTAGAGAAGGTTGTAACCAGAAATAACTGATTTTTGTTGCTAAGAAAGGTAGAGAAAGGAGCTTAAACGTGTGTAAAGTATGAGGTCAGGTGATTTCATGGATTCTAGATCATGTGGGCTTAATGGGCCTAAAGGACTTTTCTTGTTTGAGACGTTTATCTTTTTAAGATGATTGAACGTCACAGGTGAAGTAGTTGTTAGTAACAAAAAAACTGGTTATACAATGTTACAATGGGTAGCTACTGTCTAAGGTTCAAAATTACAAGAAAGTACCCGTGTTTAGTTTACAGAGGGTGTTACTTTCAGGGAATGCCTTGAACATTACTGAAACATTGCTGAGTAACAGAACAAGTGTCACCATATATTGTGCTATGCCCTTGGACTGCCCACTTATACTGTAATAATAAATAAGAAAGCATGAAGGTGACTAGGGGAATCTATACCTACACCTCTATTTATAGTTAAACTGATGCAACTTTGCTAATTAAGGGAAATAACTAAATGGTGCTAAGAGAATAAAAACTAAATTCCATCTATGTAAAAGTGTATCCTTTTTCGTTACTTTGAAACACTCGAAGCAAATATTAGCCTCAACAAAAATAACAGTCATTTTCAATCAGACTGAAATATCAGTTCACTGGATAGTGATTGCTTGATCTCACAAATTAATCTCACAGATAAAATGCATGTAAGGTTCTTTACTTCTCCATTTTCCAAAAGTAATAATGTTAATTCCATGCCCTTACGTAACAGCATGAAGATTACCTCTAATTTTGCAGCTCCTTCCAGCATATATTGTGTGGTTGCTTGTGTGATAGCATTCATATGTTGATCCCAGGTCATCAACTGTTTCTGGCATACCAAATTAAACTTTGCGGGGGGGGGGGGGCGCGGAGGAGGGAAGGCATGTGCGGAGGCGGGAGAAATAAATCATTTGGCAATTCATTGTTCTGAATAGAACAAGCAAAGAAAATGCTGGAAATTAAAACTCAATTCTTTCCTCCAGGTGCCAGAAAGAAAATCAGGAGGGGTATTATTGTTAGATAGGAACATTCCCAATGGAAATGGAATTTTATTTATGATTGCATTGCCAGATCACAAAAAACTATTTTGCAAACGTTTAAATGATTGAAGGTGTTGGAAGATTTAAAATACTACCAGCAATAATTCCTGAATCAATACTAGTAGCTATTGTAACTGTGCTTTGGAAATTATCTACACAGAAGTGTAAAGAACATGCACAGCATTAAATGTGTTTGGTAGTTAGAACCATGAAAGGATACATAAAATAACTTACTATCTTAAATATGGTTATAATTGACTGTAAAGTAGCACTTTGTTTTGGAAAAAAATTATGCAAATACATAAAATGATTTTCCTACATTAAAGGTGTTTGTTGTTCATTTAAAAAATCTCTATTTTGGGGCTTTTGCAAAATTTCAAGCCATTTATCCTTAACTTTTTCGTGCCTGCAGTTTTTCCATTACACATCTTTTGAACTATTTTGCTATTCTTCACATTCAAGTTACATCTGCCAAACAACAGGATAATTAATCTGAATACCCACTATACTGTATCTTCTCCTTTATTTAATAATTAAATCATTGAAAATAACCTCACTGTCCCTGAATAAATACAAGTCATAAATAAATAAGTTATTGACACAATTTTACCATTTGGAAGTGCTACTGCTTATAAAATGAGTAAAAACAATATTAAAATGTTTCATGTTTCACAGTATTTCAGATTACATGGCTGTAACTAAAAAGCAATTGAAACCCTGCGGGCAACGTATTTTATTTTCTCCGTTTGAGGCCTCATCAAATGTTGCTGTTAATACAGTTCTCCAGATGAAAGAAATACACATCATCAGATCAACAGTGCATCAGATTTGCTGTTGGCAAAATAACCTAGTGAGAACTCATTTCTCTCTGGTCAGGGTACTGTGAATTGCAAAATACTAATAAGCAAGGAATGGAGCTTCATTTTTCCAGGTGAAAACACCAAGGGGAGAAAAAAGGTGCAAAAATTATAGCGTTTTAATTTTAAAATTAATGAATATAAAATAATTGTCTTATATGTTGATGCTCTGGGCACTTATGGCATGCTGTTGAAAGGTTCGTAATTGTAACTTAAATATATATAGAAATTTTACCATTTTTAAATATCACAACTACAAAGCTCTGAATCGGTGCTGAATGACAGCACAAATATTTCATCAATTGATGCTAAAAAAATATAAACTTAATCAAGTCTTATAATGCCGCATACACTGCTTCCATTCTGGTTATGTTCTTCGTTAATAAAATTTTATTTTGCAAAGAAAGCAATCCTAAAAATGCAGAACTGCACTGAATGTTACAGAAGGTCAATGTCATGCAATAAGACTCCATGAACATTTCAAAGCAGGCAGACACAAGGCAAGCCACTCTGTGACTTGTCACCAAGAAAGGTCATGCTTCCGAGCATTACCATGTATATTAATCATAGGCTATTTAATAAAGATTCACTTGCAAATATTTCAGGTGACTAAACCGAAACACTGTCCATGCCACAGCAATATTTGAATGCATGTCTATAAATAACTGGAAGTAGCTGCAGTACTGCTTCACTACTGTTTGCCATGAGAATCACGCTCACTTACAGCACTTATCAGGCAGGTTTATCACTTGCACTGCAACAGTGGAAAGTAGCGATGAATAAAATCAGAACAATTCGCCTGAGGAATACACATCAAACAGAATTTTTGTTCAGAAAATAAATAGCTGCCACTTGATCATTTTTGAAGGAATTTTAAAAAGTTGTGTATTCAAAAAACTGCAACTGTCTGATTACATGGCTGCCAAAGGCGCTGAAATCCCTGGATTGTGTCTTTAAGTCAATGGGCTCAATTTTCCCCCAGTGATTTGCGCTGTTTATTTTGGCACAGGCCGCTTTTTTTGGCCTGTTAAAAAAAGTTTCCCGGATTAATTTGATTCAGCGTAACTCAGTTAGTTATGATTTTTTTGGGTACGTTTTCTTTCAGCTAAAGGGGGCGTAACCTGCCACCCGCGCCAATTTTGGCCATCTAGGCAAGTTTGGCCAGCTGAGAGTTACTCCAGTTCTTCTTAGGCCAGCGTATGTGGCCTCTGTAGAAAAACCCTCTGGCGAGTTAAGGAAATCGGCACAGGTAAGTGCAGCAAATGCCCAGACAGCAGCAGCAGGAGAGGCAAGAAGGGGGTAAGGGGCGGGGGAGTCTTTTGGGTATAGTTAGGTGCGGAGACCGGGAGGGAGGAGGCCATTCGGCCTGGGCTAGGGGTGGGGGAGCGGACCGGGAGGCCGTTTAGCCAAGTCTAGGGTGCGGACAGGGGAGTCGACCAGCAAGCTACTCGGCCAAGGTTAGCAGCGGGGGGAGCAGACCGGCAAGCCACTCGGCCAGGGCTAGGAGCTGATGAATGGGATCGGGAGGCCCTTTGGCCTTTGATAGGAGCAGGAATCGGCACCGACATCAAGAGAGGAAAGGGGGGGGGGGCGGAGGAGGTGAAGGCGACTAATAATTTATGGAGGTACGTTGCTGCAATGTATTTTAATGTGTTTGTGAGGATGCAGCAATGTATTTTAATGTGCTTGTGCAGGTCGCGAGCTGAGCTGCAAGTGTCACTTTCCAGCCTTAGCCTGCATTGTCATTGGTTACTGTGGCAATCCGATCTTTTTGGCACAGATCAAGGCTCCACCCCAAAAACTAAAGGACAGGTTAGGCTGTGCCAAAATGAAGAAATCAAACGGGGAAACTTAGAACATTTTTTGGGGTGTACTTGGGTCTTAAAAAAAAAAACGGGTGTAACTCTTCAAGTACGCCAAAAAAAGGCTCTGGGGAAAGTTGAGCCCAATATATCAGCAGTCTATTTTCCAGAAATGAATGGAGGTTATGCAACATTTGTACAGACTTGTATTTCCCTTTCTCAAAGCTTTAACTGTCCTTCTGAAGTTTAGTTTTGTGCCAATTATTCACCCCCTCCCAATACGTTGATAGACAAAAAAACAAGTTTTATGAAAACAGGCCTCAAGTTAAACAAAAGCCACGGAATCGAAATCCATTTTAAAGGCCATCTAAATAGAAAGTATGAGGACGAGCTAATTTTCCTACGTGGTTACTGCTTGTACTATTACAAGGTGTGCTACCAGAGGGCACTGCAGTGGGAGGCTTGTAGTTTACCTGTACAGGTGTGCCAGGCCTAGTATAAAAGGCAGGCCACCATGTGTAATCCTCACTCTGGAGTTACATTAAATGGACTAAGGTCACTACAGTTCAAGCACAACACATTGTCCCGTGGAGCCATTATTAGAAAATCTGAAGACGTAACAATTGGCATTGAGATTACGACCTTCACGCGAAAATGGCTAACCTTGGTACGATGCAGCAGTTCGCCGATGGTGATGATTGGGAAGAGGCACGACCATTTCTTCACAGCAAATGACCTGGCAGGTGACAATCCGGCCACATTGGCTGATGAAAGCAGAGCTATCCTGCTAACCAATTGTGGGCCCACTGTCCATGGCCTTGTCAGGGACTTGCTGGCACCAGCGAAGTCAACGACCAAGACATACGAGGAGCTTGTAATGCCAATCCAAGAACAACTCAAACCCAAAGAGAGCATCCTCACAGCCAGATACCGGTTTTGTACCCACCAACAGCCCGAAGGCCAGGAAATCGCAAAATACGCTGCAGACCTCAGGAGGCTGGCGGCACCGTGTGATTTCTGCGACCATCTCACCGAAGTGTTGCGGGATATCTTTGTCATCGGAATTGGTCAGGAGGGCCTTCTTCATAAACTATCTGCAGATACAGTTACACTGCAGAAGGCCATCTCCGTGAGTCAAGCATTCATGACCTCGACCTGCGGCTCTCGGCGGATGACTCATCCTCAGGACTCAAACCTGGCAAGTACTGGGCACAGAGTGGTGCCTTTTAGAGGCTGAACTGTAGAATGTGAATCTTCTCAGGGGAGAGAGAACAGGCCCCCGCCGAGTCCCTTAACTCAGAGTCCGCTGAGGGGGGCTAATCGAGTAGCACCATGCTGGCGCTGCGGCGGGAATCACAGGGCTCACCAGTGCTGTTTTAAAGATTATGTATGTAAAGACTGCAGCACAAAGGGCCACCTCCAATGAATGTGTAAAAGAAATATGACTCACTGTGTTGATGAAGAGTCTGCAGATGGCCGTGAATCCAGCGCGGATTATGAAGCGAAAGTCAGAGAGGCAGCTTAGCCCCATGATGAGGTATATAGCACGTTTACCTGCACCACCGAACTATCTCCGTTGAGGATGGAAGTTGAGATAAATGGCGTTCCAGTCCTCATGGAAGTGGACACGGGGACGAGCCAGTCAGTAATGAATCAAGAAGCCTTTGAGAGGCTATGGGACAATCAGGCTGAATGACCCAGGTTGGTCCCGGTTTAAGCAAAGCTGCGCACCTACACCAATGAACTTATCCCAGTCGTTGGTAGTGCGGATGTAAAGGTACTCCATGACGGCACGGTGCACAAGTTGCCCCTGTGGATTGTTGCAGGCGATGGACCAACGTAACTCGGAAGAAGGTGGATGGAGAAGATCCATTGGAGCTGGGAAGATTTCATCCCTCCAGCGATCGACGTCCCCCGCGCTCAGAGGCAAAGCAAACCCCGACCTGAGATTGGATCCGGCACCAGAGAGCAGGCCAGCACAGCACCGGAGGCACAGACCACTCAGCACAACTGCGTGGAGATAATCCCACTGTGACGACCCGAACGCACCTTCCAGGCTCCGGTGGCAGGACTCGGAGGAAGAAAATCGGACCTAGAGGTGACCTCCCAGCTTCGGTGGCGGAACCCGGGGAGGTGGTGATCACAGCAGTTGACATCGTGGATGGAAGAAAGATGGCGCCCAAACCACGAGGTGAGGCGCTGAAGAAAAAGATGGCGGCGGGCGGACCACGAGGTGCAGCGCTGGGGGGGGGGGGGAGGGGGAGGAGTTCGGGAGCGGAGGTCAGGGTCGGGATCGGAGGTCGGGGGGTGGTTCGGGAGTGGAGGTCGGGGTTGGGAGCGGAGATCGGGGCGGAGGAGGGGGGGTGGTCGGGAGCGGGGGAAGCGGAGGTCGGGTTGCGTGGGGGTGTTGGTGTCAAGTTGGGTCGGGTCCCGGTTGGGAGGAAGCAGGAGCTGGGTATGGGAGGCAGCCTTATCCACGCAGCCCCAGTGAGGCCATTCAGCCAGGGCTAGGGGCTGTGCGCTTCGGGCCGCTCCCACACAGTTTTGGGCGCCTGGAGCTACTGCACATGCACGTCCACTGTAGCGCATGTGCGGAGGTCCCGGCATTGTTTTCAGCGCAGAGACCTGGCTCCGCCCCCCCACAGCTCGTGCTGCGCTGCGCCCAGCTCCAGAGGGCCTGCAGGGAGCCGGAGAAGAGGTAAATTTTTTTTAGGCGCACTTTGTGGCGCGAAAAACGGGTGTCCAGGTTGGGGCTGCGCCGTTCTAGGCGTGGCCCGAAACTTGGGCCCATAGAAAATAGGTGCGGGAGTCGGCCATTCGGTCCTTCGAGCCTGCACCGCCATTCAATAAGATCATGGCTGATCATTCCCTCAGTACCCCTTTCCTGCTTTTTCTCCATACCCCTTGATCCCCTTAGTCATAAAGGGCCATATCTAACTTCCTCTTGAATATATCCAATGAACTGGCATCAACAACTCTCTTCGGCAGGGAATTCCATAGGTTACCAACTCTCAGTGAAGAAGTTTTTCCTCATCTCAGTCCTAAATGGTCTACCGCTTATCGTAAGACTATGTCCCTTGGTTCTGGACTTCCCCAACATCGGGAACAATCTTCTCGCATCTAACCTGTCCAGTCCTATCAGAATCTTAGAAGTTTCTATGAGTTTCTATGTTTCTATGTACAAGTGCATCGAATCTGCTCTGCCAAAAGCACAAGGTACAAAACTACATCTGTATTAAGAGTAAAGTGCTTCTCTTTCCTCCCATTCTTCAGTACCTTAATTTGTAGTCAAACTACTTTGGTGCTATGGATCATTATTTTGTATGGGAAATCTACATGCGACTAAGAAAAAATACATACAAACTATGGGCTAGAATTTCGATAGTTTTACGCCAAAATTACTGTTTTCGCTACACTACCGTTTTTAGGTCCGCTTTTCGACCTTTAAAAAGTAAAAATCGGCGTTGCACGAGGATTCACAGTGCAAACCGCGAATTTTGGCAACTTTAGTCCTGGGCCGATAGCGCTGCGAGAGGCACCTTGGGAGGGGGGAAAACAACAAAAGAAAAATTGCAACAAAAAAAAAAAAAACCAACAAAACCCTTATCTACTAAATCGCTGAAAAAGAATTAAAAAATAAAAACTTTAACTTACCTTTTTTGCAAGTCGCTGCTGGTCGGTATTGTGGGCGCAGCATACAGGTCCCGAGAGTCAAAAATCGATGGCAAATACAATTTGCGATGTTATATGGCGGTACATGGAAGCGCCACCGCAAAAAGGTACCCTGAAGATCCCACCGAACAGGTTTTCGCCACGGAGAGTCAAATCGCGGGAAAACCCGGACGCAAAGTTGTCGAAATACTAGCCTCAATTTTAACAGGACATGCATATTTTATTTTCCAAACCACTCCCTTCTCTTCAGAAGGTTGGGATTTATGATGAGCTATGGTTCCATGGGCAACAGCTACCATCGTACTCTCCAGGTGATTGTGTAATTCCTCAGTCCTCATCTATAACCTACATGATTTAAAAACTTACATTTGTCACTACTTCCTGAATTACCTCTTCTTCTCTTTCAGCTTTCACTGTGTTCTGCACCAGAGGCTTTGGATGCTCACATTTCCCGATGAATAAAAACACTCAGTCCAATAAAGAACATTGTGATTGCGTTCTTTACATTTCTTTGTTGGTGGTGGTGGTGGTGGCAGGGGAGGGGGAAAGAGAGAAAACAAGTGAGTTTAAGGTCATACTGACTGGCTATCCAAAAGAAAGATGTAGAATGAGTAATGGTGAAGAAAAACATTGGCAGAAATTTTGGTTGTAAAGTACATGGTATAATGGATGCTAACAAAGGAATTACTCTCATTCACCTACAATTCTAACCTAGCTTGCTTTCAGTACGTGTGGTTCGAACAGCTTTGCAAAGCCTGCACTAGAACAGATGACTCTGTCTGGATCAGCATTCTCATCACATTGATTACTTGCATTTAACATATCAGTACCTGAATCACACGTTTAGTAAAAATATGACTGGATCCCAAGATCATCTGTTCTTCTCTGTCAATCAGCACATACAGAACACCTTATCTGTCCCAAATAGTATTCAAAAGAGATACTTGAAACTTACTATTACTCCAGTTTTCAGAATCAGAGTTACTGGCAGCCAGTATTGTAAGTATCTTGCAGCTGGAAAGCATTTTCAATCTACTATAGTTGTACCCTGTATACATAACACTCACTGAACCTCACAAGTAATTCATAGTGTGAAGCACTGAGATGTTCTGATGTGATAAGACACTATATAAATGCAAATATTATATACAGGCATATACACACACACACAAACATACACACACACATGCACATCAAAATATACAAGCATACACATAGAGACACACACATATACTTTAAAAAAGTATGGCTGCAATAAAGGTATAATGTATCTTTATAGGAAGTGCTCGAGTATGCATCCAGGGTCATTATACTTTTTACTCAGCACTCCCAAAAGTCTCGCTAGGATTAGAGCCTCACTGTCTTGGAAACTGCAAGTATATATTAGTGAAAAACCTGCTAATTAAGGGCATGTGAAGAGTAGATCTGACGAAACATCTGTCAAGATCAATAAAGATACCACTGCATCATATGTGTTATGATGCAGGTGTATCATGCAAGTACATGCAACACTGAATAATCTAATTCCTAACATACAAGCAAATATTGGAGTGATATCAAAAACATAACCGATTTCACAAAAAAAACATGTCCTCAATTAACATTTGCATCCCAATGTTAATATAAACATGGAAAGGAAACAATTTGATTGGACTTACTAACTCTAAACCTTCCCATGGACCATATACATTTGCACTCACATAGATTCTCATTTAATGCGAGAGGTGCAAAAACTTAAGGTTAAGCTACAAAGAGAAAACATGACAATTCTTCAGACTCCCAAGAACCAAAAATATATATTAAACATGGAAGGGGACAGAGATAATAATAACATAAGAAACAGGAGCAGGAGTAGGCCATTTGGCCCCTCGAGCCTGCTCTGCCATTGAATAAGATCATGGCTGATCTGATCTTGGGCTCAGCTCTACTTTCTTGCCCACTCCTCATAACCCTTCACTCCCTTATCGCTCAAAAATCTATCTCCACATTAAATATATTCAATGACCCAGCCTTTGACCAAGACAAAGACTTATTAATCTCAATATGGATGTTGCCAAGACTCCCTTTGAGAAGCAGTGTATAATAGGTAGGTTAGGGTATAGAGCAGTGAAATATAAAGAATTAGCAACGACCTTTTCTAACAGTCAGCAAAATAAAGATGAATAATAACTGATGTTATCTTGAAAACTGAACTATTAACATTAAGTCGCTCTCGCCGAGACCCGGTCTGTCTATCTCACACCAACACTTTGATATTTATGGAACACAAAGGCAAAGCTGCAACAAGTGTATAATCAAAACAGCATTTATTTTCTCATTCTCTCTCACACAGCCTCTTTTTTTTGAAATATCCAATATAAATTTTACCTCATTTGAAGATTACCACTACTGATTTTTGTGTCTTCCTTGTTAAATACATTAATAAAATATAATTTTGGGGTAAATATGTACGTAGTTTTTTTTCATACAAGTAAAATAAAATTATTCCAATATTTTTATATGTGCGCGCTGGGGGAGTTATGTTTATATTGGTGAGTTTTTCAACACTGCATGTAGCACAACCAGTGCTGAGCTTCACACAACAGAAGCACAAATTGGAGTATCCAATGTGAGGGTTAATCTGCCTGCTATTCCGCCTACCCATTAGGTGGAAATTAAGTGAACCTTTCATTGGGGTAGAATTTGGCCAGTACAGATTTCTGGCGCACTCACCAGAGGTGCGCCGCTTTTGTCCACCTCGAAGTGCTCCAAAAATCTTCGGGCCGAGCTTGGCCGCTCCCCAGTCTCTTCTCGATGGTGGCGTAGCGTGGCCACTGGATTCGGGGGCGGAGCCAGGTTCCAGCGCTGAAAACAGTGCCGGGTCCTTGGCACATGTGCGCTAGAGTGCGTCCCCATAATCTGAGAGTGTGCTGCAGGCTGTGTGGGAGGGGTCGAAGCACACCGCCCCTATCCCTGGCCGAATGGTGTCCCTCATCGGCGGCCCACTGCCTTCCTGGGCCATGTTTTAGGATTTCTATTTTTTATTTGTTACTGATTGATTGATTGCTTATTACTTTGGTCTTGGTGCTTTAGGTGCAGGGTTCCTTCTATTTTTGATTTGTTAATTAATTGCTTATTACTTTTTGTGCTTTGTTTAGTGCTTTGTAAGACTTGGTGCTCGGTGCAGTTCCTCTCAGCTTCCTTGTATTTTTTATTTGTTATTGAATGTTTATTTTTGTGCTTTGTTTAGTGCTTGGTGCTTTAAATGTACTTACCTGCGCTGATTTCTTAACTCTCTACAAAGGTTTTCTGTGTGGGCCACAAGTGGCCACATACGCTGGCCTAAGTGAGTTTGGAGCAACTATTAGTTGTCCAAACTGGCTTAAATGGCCAAAGCAGGCGTAGGTGGCTGGTAACGCCCCCTTTTGAAAAAAAAACTTTAAAAAAATCCTAACTAACTCACTGGCGCAAATTAAATGTGCAGAATGGGAATTTTTAAGATACTCCAGAAAAATCAAGTTGCTCCAAAAGAAACGGAGCAACTCCTGGCCAAATTTGGGCCCTTAGAGTGTACTAATCTTCAAGCATTCAACTTTTATCTTTTCCTTTTTAATTTATTTTGGTAGGTCCTCCTTACTGCTCATTCAAGATTGGGTTTCAAAGGATCCTAATGGTTGCTCACTGGCAATTATTTCAAGTTAATCAATAAAGTGTGACAAATACAAAGTTTGCAACAGAGATTTAATGTATTATGAGGAATCAAGGCCAAGTGTAGTCTTTCGATGAAGTGAGGTTAGAGAGCAGGGATAATTAGATCAGGTTGCAGACACATAATTCAGCCCCCAGTATAAAGTCCTTTTTTTTTTTATATACTTCAATTTTATATTACGAGTCGATCTCAAGACCAAGTGTTATGTTCAGGTCAAGCAGTGGTAAGAGAGTGGTTGATAATTAGACCAAGCCATATGAAAAGGAGGGAATGGGATAGGGGCTAAATAGGAATGGAAAGGAGAGGGGAGGGCTTGAAATTGCCTCAGTGGGTGAGTGAAGGAATTGGAAAAGTATTTCAGCCGTGGGGATGGAGGGAAGGTGGAAAGGTTGGAAAATGATCTCAGTGAGGGTTCGACAGTTGAGACGACCCTGATTTATGGTGACTCAACATGTGAAATTGTGTATTGACAACATTGAGTGTTAAAAGTATTTTCAAGTTCAAATTTAGTGATTATGCCCAGAATTTTGTGGAAACTTTAAATCAGTAACTGTATGTTTTTTCTTGTATGTACTGATTTTAAGTCTCATCTCTTTTTAAAAATGCACATACAAAGGTTGCACAGTGCATAATTCTGGCCGCGGGGATTAAAGGTCTTGCACAACTGGGCAGAGGTGTTTTGGAGGGTAAATGGAGGGTAGGGTGTGGAACTATTAGGGTGGGAGTTCTGGGATAAGAACATAAGAAATAGGGGCAGGAGTAGGCCATTGGAGCCCCTCGAGCCTGCTCCACCATTCAATAACATAGCTGATCTGATCTTGGCCTCAACTCCACTTTCCTGTCTGCTCCCCATAACCCTCGACTCCCCTATAGTTCAAAAATCTGTCTACCTCCACCTTAAATATATTCAATGACCTAGCCTCCTCACGACCCTCAGAAAAGAAATTCCTCCTCATCTCTGTTTTAAATGGGACCCCTTATTCTGAAACTATGCCCCCTAGTTCGAGATTCCCCCATGAGGGGAAACATCCTCTCAGCATCTACTCTGTCAAGCCCCCTCAGAATCTTAACTGTTTCAACAAGATCACCTCTAATTCTTCTAAACTCCAATGTGTATAGGCCCAAACTGCTCAACCTTTCTTCATAAGACAATCCCTTCACCTCAGGAATCAACCTAGTGAACCTTCTCTGAATTATGTCCAATGCAAGTATATCCCTCCTTAAATAAGGAGACCAAAACTGTACACGATATTCCAAGTGTGGTCTCAACAACGCCCTGTACAGTTATAGCAAGACTTCCCTACTTTTATATTCCATCCCCCTTGCAATAAAGGCCAACATTCCATTTGCATTTCTAGATACTTGCAGCACCTGCATACTAACTTTTTGTGTTTCATATACAGATCCCGCTGTACCGCAGCATTTTGAAGTCTCTCTCCATTTAAATAATAATTTGCTTTTTTATTCTTCCTACCAAAGTGGATAACCTCATTTTATGGTAGTGTTGTGAGCACACCTGAGTGCTAGTAGCATTTTGGGGGAAAAGTGTGAAGAGAATGTTCATGAATTCCTGCCCAGCCACAACCCCATCCACCCCCTCAGAAATTTAAAAAGAGTAACTTCTCATTAATCTGGGAATGTTTTTGCTACTTAAAATCTGGCAAGAGGGAAACGAGAGCAATGAAACTTTTAGCTGGTACTCCAAGACTGAAGAGGAGAGATGGCAGGATGGAAGTGGACAACAGTGCTACTTAACATGAAGCCAAAGCTGGGGAACCCAGAGATAAGTATAAGGAACAGATAATGTCTGACAGGAATTGTCCTACAACAACAACAAGTATTTATATAGTGCCATTAACATAGTAAAACATCCCAGGGCACTTCATAGGAGTGTTACAAGACAAAAAAAATTGATACCGAGCTGCACAAGAAGAAATTACGGCAGATGATCAAAAGCTTGGGCAAAGAAGTAGGTTTTAAGGAGAGGCTTAAAGGAGGAAAGAGAGGTAGAGAGGTTTGGGAGGGAGTTCCAGAGCTTAGCGCCTAGGCAGCTGCATGCACGGCCACCAATAGTTGAGCAGTTTCATCAGGGATGCTCAAGAGGGCAGAAGTTGAGGAGCGCAGATATTTTGAGGGGGGGGGGGGGTGCGGGGGCGGTCGGTAAGGCTGAAGGAGATTACAGAGATAGGGAGGGGCGAGGCCGTGGAGGGATCTGTAAACAAGGATGAGAATTTTGAAATTGAGTCGTTGCTTAACCGGGAGCTAATGTAGGTCAGCAAGCACAGGGGTGATGGGTGATGGGTGAGAAGGACTTGGTGCGAGTTAGGACACGGGCTGCCCAGTTGTGGATGACCTCAAGTTTACGCAGGGTAGAATGTGGGAGGCCAGCCAGGAGTGCGTTGGAGTAGTCAAGTCTAGAGGTAACAAAGGCATGGATGAGGGTTTCAGCAGCAGATGAGCTGAGAAAGGGGCAGAGACAGGCAACGTTACGGAGGTGAAATAGGCGGTTTTAGTTATGCCGCAGATATGTGGCCGGAAGCTCATTTCATGATCAAATAGGACACCAAGGCTGCGAACATCCAGGTTCAGCCTCAGACAGATGCTCGGGAGAGGGATGTAGTTTGTGGCTAGGGAACGCAGTTTGTGACGGGGACCAAAGACAATGGCTTCAGTCTTCCCAATATTTAATTGGAGAAAGTTTCTGCTCATCCAGTACTGGATGTAGGACAAGCAGTCTGACAATTTAGAGACTATGAGGAGGTCGAGAGAAGTGGTGGTGAGGTAGAGCTGGGTGTCATCAGCATACATGTGGAAACTGACGCCATGTTTTCAGATGTTGTCGCCAAGGACTCATCACTATACTCAGACTTTTAATATTTTACAGCTGGATGCCATTGAAAATGTGTTACTAATTCTCAATTCGCAATACACTTTACCTACAGCATCATTTATTAGATCCTTTTTCTGAAAACCTCAAACCATAAACTCTTTGCATCTGTGTTAAAAGTACAGCTTTGGGGAATTGCATTATATGGGTGCAAATGGAAATAAGTTATGTTGCAATTCACATTGTTAAAAACAGTGATTAATATATTACAAAGAAGGAATTATATTTTAATTTTTGAACTAAGCAAATATGTAAACTTTCTAATCTCTTGCATTTCTAACTTTCTTCCTCCCATTCCCACTTACTTTTCAGTGCCTGTTGTATAAAATTCTGATGCTAATGCTTTGATCAATGCTGCTAGCAAAGCAGCCTCCGCAATCATTTCCAGATTACACCTGGCAGGAGACTGCAGATGCCTGTTGGC
This sequence comes from Pristiophorus japonicus, assembly GCF_044704955.1. Classification (NCBI taxonomy): domain Eukaryota; kingdom Metazoa; phylum Chordata; class Chondrichthyes; family Pristiophoridae; genus Pristiophorus; species Pristiophorus japonicus. The sequence goes on along the minus strand of NC_091984.1, from coordinate 196,874,008 downwards.
AGCAAAGGACTGAAATGTTGGCAGCACACCACGAGAACAAGTCAATAGTAATTTAGCTCTGTCTTGAGGAAGTTTCCACCTGGCAAGCATCTGATTCCCTGGAGTCTGAAGCCTGAAAGGCTTGAATCAATATTGTTATGTAATACATAAAGGGTAAAAGAAAAATACAAGAGTTTAACCAAAACAAGTTTAGAATTGTGAAATGTTATTTTGATCAGCATAATTTCCATATATCACCAAGAATCATGCAAATGGAATCTGCTATCACAAGATAAAGCTGTTCCATCTAGTTCCCCACATTACAGCAGATAATTGTCCATCAAATGACTCCAAGATTTTTTGTCTCCACTATCCTACCATTCAGTGTTGATCACTTTGCGTGACAAAAAACTTCCTGACATTAATCTTAAATGTAAACTTTATCTTGTTTAAAGATCCACCTTCTCTTATGGTCAAGATTTACCGTGCAATACTCGGATTTACTCAAAATGCAAAGTGCACTACTTCATTTACTTTTACAAGTCTCCCTCCTTTTGGGCCGAACAGCTTATGTATCTTCAGTCTTTCATCATAACTTAATCCTTTAACTCTACAGATCCATCTTGTGGCTCCTCTCTACACTGCCTACACGGCTTGAATGTCTCTTGTGCCTCAGTGACCAATCTGTACACAACATTGAAGATGTGGTCTGACCACTGTACAATTTCATGACATCCTATGACTTATTTTAGCAATATAAGTCAGCTTGCTGCTCCACAGTAACTGGTCACTAATTGCCAAGTCTACGCACTTGTTGAGATTTCTTTCAACTTCATCCGTAGCTGGCTTTGCACATTCAGGGTGACATGCCGCCCATTTTTTTTTTTACTGCAAATGTGCAGCCCTTAAAATTATCTAAGTAATTTCAGCTGGGACTGTTCTATCCACTTTAGAGATCTTGTTTGGCTCATTTTGTAGATTAGCAAATGCCTCACACACGGCTGTCCACGAGTTCTGTATCAGAACATTTGTATTGAATTTTTGAATCCAAATTGTTGATGTATGTAAATTAAACAGAAGGTGTCCCATCACTGATTTCTGGGGCATTCCACTCCAACCTATAGTTACTCCCCTAACAGGTACCACCCCATCTCCAACCTTCTTTTCTTCTCCAAAATGCTTGAACATATTGTCACTTGCCCACCTCTCCATTTGGGTTAATGATCTTCTCATTACTGCAAAATGGCCCTAATCAAGGTCACGAAAGACATTCTCTGTGATTATGACCATGCTGCATCATTCCTCCTCTCCTTCCTTAACTGTTTTGCAGCCTTTGACAGTCAACCACATCATCCTCCAAAAATGAACTCAGTTATCCAGCCTGGAGGGACTGCCCTTGCTTGGTTCCACTCATACATCCAAGCATAGCCTGAACACTTACACTAATGGCTTTTCTTCCCACCCGATTATCTTTGGAGTCCCCAAGGATCCATCTATGGCCCCCTCCTCTTCCTCATCTATATGTTGTTCCATGGCGAAATTATCTAGACACAGTATATTTTCCGCTGATAACACCCAGCTCGATCTCTCCAACACCTCTGGTAACTCCTCCAGTAAGTCTGTGCTGTCAAACTGCTTGTCTGAGATCCAGTCTTGAATGAGCCAGCGTTTTGTATGTGGGAGCTGAACGCAAGGAATGAGGAAGACTATAATTATGGTAATGTATTTTACCATTGCTTCCCATTCATTCTAATAAATTCATACAATCAGCAAATATATAACATTAGTACTAAAACCCAAGAGTAATCTGAAGATTTACAGCACAAGGCCTGCTGGGCATACTGAATTTTCAACTGAACTTAAAAATTATGAAAGGTTTTGATGAGAGTGAATACAGAGAGAATGCTTCCACTTGTGGGGAAGAGCAGAACTAGAGGCCATCAATATAAGATCGTCACCAAGAAATCCAATAGGGAACTCAGAAGCAACTTCTGAACCCAAAGAGTGGTGAGAACGTGGAACTCGCTACCACAGGGAGTGGTTGAAGCGAATAGTACAGATGCATTTAACAGGAGGCTAGACAAGCATATGAGGGAGAAGAGAATAGAGAGTTATGCTGATAGAGTTAGGTGAGGTAAGATGGGAGGAGGCTCAAGTGGAGCATAAACGCTGGCATGGACTGGTTGGGCTGAATGGCCTGTTTTCTGTGTTGTATATCCCATGTAATATTTCAATAAAACACGAAGACCAGTCAAGTTAGATGCCATGCTGAGCACTTCTAGAGGAACCCTATGCATAATGGTCCAATAAATGACCACTGCACGCAAGCTCCAACTTTCCTCAAAAATCCTACCTTCATGAGAAGTAAACACAGCCCAGTTTGTTAATCTCTGCTTCGTAATGAGTTTCCCTAATGTTTGGTCTCCAAAGAAAACAAATAGATGTCCAGATTGATGAAAGCCTAAACAACATGCTAACGCTCTGTGCATATCAGATTTCAACATTCCCATTTCTATAGTGTTCATGTAAAGAAACCTGCTCTATAGAGCAGAGATAATACAATGTATGCTGAGCAGGAGGTAAAAAAAATTGTGGATGGTAATTATTGAAGAGAAGGATCTTAAGATTTTTTTTAAAGTAAGGAGGAAAGTGGCAATGCAAAAGGATTTATGGAGGGTGTTCTGGAGGGCTGGGATATAATGGCTGAGAAAGCAACCATGGTGCTGGAATAGGACACATTTAGGGATGTATGGCTGAAGGAGGAGGAACTATGGAGGGGGGGGGGGCGGGAATTGCAAACAAAGAAAGGATCTTGAAGTCAATTTTCTGGGGTAGAGAAAACAAATGAAACTTGTAAAAGAAAGGGGTGTTGGGAGTGTGCAACTATGTGCATGCGAGAACATGGACCATGTCATTTTGAATGAGTTGCAACTGTGTAGGGTAAATGCTGGCTAGGAGAGCATTGGAGAAATCAAACCTCAAAGCAATAAAGCCTTGGATGCATGTTTCAGTAGTAGCAGGGAGATATATGAGCAGAGGTTAACATTGTTGTGGAGCTGGAAGAAAGTGGTCTTGGCTCTAAGATCAATTAGTACATTGAGGTTCCACATGTCCAGACTTAGCCTGAGGTGGCAGCAAATGAGACTGATGGAGTCAAAGTCAGAAGCATGCAGGTGGAGGATGAGACAAAGAAGATAACTTTAAATGTCAAAATTAAGATGGAGAAAATGCCAGCTCATTTTGGTCTTAATGTTACACAGCTGGAGAGTCCGGGAGGTGAGGTAAAGTTGGGTGTCATAGAAACATAGAAAAATAGGTGCAGGAGTAGGCCATTCGGCCCTTCTAGCCTGAATCACCATTCAATGAGTTCATGGCTGAACATGCAACTTCGGTACCCCCTTCCTGCTTTCTCGCCATACCCCTTGATCCCCCTAGTAGTAAGGACTTCATCTAACTCCCTTTTGAATATATTTAGTGAATTGGCCTCAACTACTTTCTGTGGTAGAGAATTCCACAGGTTCACCACTCTCTGGGTGAAGAAGTTTCTCCTCATCTCGGTCCTAAATGGCTTACCCCTTATCCTTCGACTGTGACCCCTGGTTCTGGACTTCCCCAACATTGGGAATATTCTTCCTGCATCCAACCTGTCTAAACCCATCAGAATTTTAAACGTTTCTATGAGGTCCCCTCTCATTCTTCTGAACTCCAGTGAATACAACCCCAGTTGATCCAGTCTTTCTTGATAGGTCAGTCCCACCATCCCAGGAATCAGTCTGGTGAACCTTCGCTGCACTCCCTCAATAGCAAGAATGTCCTTCCTCAAGTTAGGAGAACAAAACTGTACACAATACTCTAGGTGTGGCCTCACCAAGGCGCTGTACAACTGTAGCAACACCTCCCTGCACCTGTACTCTCATCCCCTCGCTATGAAGGCCAACATGCCATTTGCTTTCTTAACTGCCTGCGGTACCTGCATGCCAACCTTCAATGACTGATGTACCATGACACCCAGGTCTCGTTGCACCTCCCCTTTTCCTAATCTGTCACCATTCAGATAATAGTCTGTCTCTCTGTTTTTACCACCAAAGTGGATAACCTCACATTTATTCACATTATACTTCACCTGCCATGCATTTGCCCACTCACTTAACCTATCCAAGTCACTCTGCAGCCTCACAGCATCCTCCTCGCAGCTCACACTGCCACCCAACTTAGTATCATCTGCAAATTTAATCCCCTCATCAAAATCATTAATGTACAGTGTAAACAGCTGAGGCCCCAGCACAGAACCTTGCGGTACTCCACTAGTCACTGCCTGCCATTCTGAAATGTACCCATTTACTCCTACTCTTTGCTTCCTGTCTGACAACTAGTTCTTAATCCATGTCAGCACACTACCCCCAATCCCATGTGCTTTAACTTTGCACATTAATCTCTTGTGTGGGGCCTTGTCGAAAGCCTTCTGAAAGTCCAAATATACCACATCAACTGGTTCTCCCTTGTCCACTCTACTGGAAACATCCTCAAAAAATTCCAGAAGATTTGTCAAGCATGATTTCCCTTTCACAAATTCGTGCTGACTTGGACCTATCATGTCACCTCTTTCCAAATGCGCTGCTATGACATCCTTAATAATTGATTCCATCATTTTACCCACTACTGAGGTCAGTCTATAATTCCCTGTTTTCTCTCTCGCTCCTTTTTTTAAAAAGTGGGGTTACATTGGCTACCCTCCACTCGATAGGAACTGATCCAGAGTTTATGGAATGTTGGAAAATGACTGTCAATGCATCCGCTATTTCCAAGGCCACCTCCTTAAGTACTCTGGGATGCAGTCCATCAGGCCCTGGGGATTTATTGGCCTTCAATCCCATCAATTTCCCCAACACAATTTCCTGTCTAATAAGGATTTCCCTTAGTTCCTCCTCCTTACTAGACCCTCTGACCCCTTTTATATCTGTGTACATAGAGAAACTGCTAATGGAAAGCATATACAAGACAAAGGGTGGGGGATATCAAGTATTGATCTCCTTTGATTTCTCATAACACAGTAACAGGAAAATAAATTACAGGCTAATAAAAGCAATGAGACTTTTGTAAATATTATACAGTGAGCAAATAAAAATCACTGATAACATACAGCTTAAAAATAATTGCAATGATTTGGATTGTTGAGGATATTAGATGTGCATTTGACATGATTCACACCAGATTTGAGAGAGGCAGATGCCAATCACATCAAGAAGTAAATACAAGGGAAGCAAAAGATTCCATGACAAGTGGTTGGAACAGAACTTTGAAAACAATCACATTAACTTTGAATTTAAATGTGATCAATCATTTGTTGCAGGCTCAGTTCATCCTGTTTAAATGTCAAATTTTGGCTATTGCTATGTGCAAGATATCACACAATAAGCTAATTTGATGAGGAGCTTAATAACTACTAAGATAATATACAAACCAGGACTTGAAAGGAAAATAAAAGCTTTAAACTTTCTAGGCTGTGTTTTAAATTTTCACTCATTTCCCTTCCCCACATTGAGGATAAAGATTCTAGTCAGGAGTAAGAGGTTTATTTTAAAAATGCTTTGATTATGAAGTGTACACATTCTGCATTTATGACAAAATATCTTCCAAGTTCAGTATTTACCATAAATGTTGCAATGTAACTCAAGAGTGACTGGTTTAAAAGTTATATATTCAACATTGTATTACAAACTGAAATTTCATTGGTTAAAGTATTCATTTGCAATTTGGAGTCTGTTTACCATAGTAATGTTCAGCTGTCTTTCTGCGTAATGTCTCCACTGTGTCTTCAGAGTCTGCCCATTCCAGTACCAATCGTCGACCATACAAGTGAGTGCTGTGGCAAAGGGCACTGAAGGCTTTCTGCAGAACAGAAGGAAAACACCTTTGAATACTTCTGAATTACTACCAAAATGTATTTATGTCAATTACAGTTGTATATCATTTGTAAAATAAGTTTGTGTAAATGTAAACAGCAATTAAATTATAAATTGCTGACTTCCAAGTGTTTATTTAATCCAACACATTGCTACACTAATTGGGTAACCTCCCTAAGTGTAAACATAGCATATAAAACAGCTGTGCTAGCAGAACGGTTTGGTGAGATCATAGTACAAACATTTGTTTTCCACTACTAGAGATGAGACACATCACTGACAATTCAACCAGAAGTATTGGAAACAACTGCTCGAGCCATAAGGAAGTGGCCTTAAAAATGACAACACAATGCAGAACTCTAGGAAAAAAGACAAGATTAAAACAAAAACCGAGAAGATACACCGCTTTGAGTACTGTTGAGGGGGATGACTCATCAGGGAGGGCAGCAGCAGCCAAGTTCATGGCACCGTGGCTGGCTCTGCTGCAGAGGAGGGCAAGAAAAAGAGTGGGAGAGCGATAGTGATAGGGGATTCAATTGTAAGGGGAATAGATAGGCATTTCTGCGGCCGCAACCTAGACTCCAGGATGGTATGTTGTCTCCCTGGTGCAAGGGTCAAAGATGTCTCGGAGCGGGTGCAGGACATTCTGAAAAGGGAGGGTGAACAGCCAGTTGTTGTGGTGCACATTGGTACCAACAATATAGGTAAAAAAAAAAAAGGGATGAGGTCCTACGAGAAGAATTTAAGGAGCTAGGAGCTAAATTAAAACATAGGACCTCAAAAGTAGTAATCTCGGGATTGCTACCAGTGCCACATGCTAGTCAGAGTAGGAATTGCAGGATAGCTCAGATGAATACGTGGCTTGAGCAGTGGTGCAGCAGGGAGGGATTCAAATTCCTGGGGCATTGGAACCGGTTCTGGGCGAGGTGGGACCAGTACAAACCGGACGGTCTGTACCTGGGCAGGACCGGAACCAATGTCCTAGGGGGAGTGTTAGCTAGTGCTATTGGGGAGGAGTTAAACTAATATGGCAGGGGGATGGGAACCAATGCAGGGAGACAGAGGGAAACAAAATGGAGACAAAAGCAAAAGACAGAAAGGAGATGAGTAAAAGTGGAGGGCAGAGAAACCCAAGGCAAAAAACAAAAAGGGCCACTGTACAGCAAAATTCTAAAGGATCAAAGTGTAATAAAAAGGCAAGCATGAAAGCTCGGTGCCTCAATGCAAGGAGTGTTCGGAACCCAGGAGAGGGCTCTGAGCTAGTTAGAGTGGGTGAGAGGCTCAGATGAACAGGATCCCAAGAAAGAATGCAAAAGGCAGGAGGCAACAGAGCAGAGGGGCACTGGGGTAAGTGTAAACCACAAGGTGATAGGAAGGGACAATATGTATGAAGATAAAGGGGCTGCAGGAGGGGTCAAAACTAAAAATCATGGTTTAAAAACTAGTATTAAAACACTCTACCGAAACATATGCAGCATTCGAAATAAAGTAAATGAGTTGACGGCACAAATCATTACAAATGGGTATGATTTGGTGGCCATTACAGAAACGTGGTTTGCAGGGTGGCCAAGACTGGGAATTAAACATACAGGGATATCTGACAATTAGGAAAGATAGACAAGAAGGGAAAGGAGGTGGGGTAGCTCTGTTAATAAAGGATGATATCAGTGCAGTTGTGAGACACGATATTGGCTCGAATGAACAAAATGTTGAATCATTGTGGGTGGAGATTAGAGATAGTAAGGGGAAAAAGTCTCTGGTGGACATAGTTTATAGGCCCCCAAATAATAACTTCATGGTGGGGCGGGCAATAATCAAGGGAATAATGGAGGCATGTGAAAAAGGAACGGCAGTAATCATGGGGGATTTTAACCTACATATCGATTGGTCAAATCAAATCACAAGGGGTAGCCTTGAGGAGGAATTCATAGAATGCATGCGGGATTGTTTCTTAGAACAGTATGTTACAGAACCTACAAGGGAGCAAGCTATCTTAGATCTGGTCCTGTGTAATGAGACAGGAATATTAAACGATCGCCGAGTAAAAGAACCTCTTGGAATGAGTGATCATAGTATGGTTGAATTTGTAATACAGATTGAGGGTGAGGAAGTAGTGTCTCAAACGAGCGTACAATGCTTAAACAAAGGGGACTACAGTGGGATGAAGGCAGAGTTGGCTAAAGTAGGCTGGAAACACAGACTAAACGGTGGCACAATTGAAGAACTTTTAAGGAGCTCTTTCATAGTGCTCAACAAAAATATATTCCAGTGAAAAAGAAGGGCGGTAAGAGAAGGGATAACCAGCCGTGGATAACCAAGGAAATAAAGGAGAGTATCAAATTAAAAACAAATGCGTATAAGGTGGCCAAGATTAGTGGGAAACTAGCAGATTGGGAACATTTTAAACGACAGCAAAGAATGACGAAAAGCAATAAAGAAAGGAAAGATAGATTACGAAAGTAAACTTGCGCAAAACATAAAAACAGATAGTAAAAGCTTTTACCGATATATAAAACGGAAAAGAGTGACTAAAGTAAATGTTGGTCCTTTAGAAGATGAGAAGGGGGATTTAATAATGGGAAATGTGGAAATGGCTGAGACCTTAAACAATTATTTTGCTTCGGTCTTCACAGTGGAAGTCACAAAAACCATGCCAACAATTGCTGGTCACAGGAATGTGGGAAGGGAGAACCTTGAGATAATCACTATCACTAGGGGGGTAGTGTTGGAAAGGCTAATGGGACTCAAGGAAGACAAGTCCCCTGGTCCTGATGAAATGCATCCCAGGGTATTAAAAGAGATGGCGGAAGTTACAGCAGATGCATTCGTTATAATCTACCAAAATTCTCTGGACTCTGGAGAGGTACCAGCGGATTGGAAAGCAGCTAATTTAAAGCCTGTTTAAAAAAGGGGGCAGACAAAAGGCAGGTAACTATCGGCCGGTTAGTTTAACGTCTGAAGTGGGTAAAATGCTTGAAGCCATCATTAAGGAAGAAATAGCGGGACATCTAGAATAGGAATAGTGCAATCAAGCAGACGCAACATGGATTCATGAAGGGGAAATCATGTTTAACTAATTGACTGGAATTCTTTGAGGATATAACGAGCATGGTGGATAGAGGTGTAGCGATGGATGTGGTGTATTTAGATTCCCAAAAGGCATTTGAAAAGGTGCCACACAAAAGGTTACTGCAGAAGATAAAGGTATTAGCATGGATAGAGAATTGGCTGGCTAACAGAAAGCAGAGAGTCGGGATAAATGGGTCTTTTTCGGGTTGGAAATCGGTGGTTCGTGGTGTGCCACAGGGATCGGTGCTGGGACCACAACTGTTTACAATATACATAGATGGCCTGGAAGAGGGGACAGAGTGTAGTGTAACAAAATTTGCAGATGACACAAAGATTAGTGTGAAAGCGGGTTGTGTAGAGGACACAGAGAGGCTGCAAAGAGATTTAGATAGGTTAAGCGAATGGGCTAAGGTTTGGCAGATGGAATACAACGTCGGAAAATGTGAGGTCATCCATCTTGGGAAAAAAAAACAGTAAAAGGGAATATTATTTGAATGGGGAGAAATTACAACATGCTGCGGTGCAGAGGGACCTGGGGGTCCTTGTGCATGAATCCCAAAAAGTTAGTTTGCAGGTGCAGCAGGTAATCAGGAAGGCGAATGGAATGTTGGCCTTCATTGCGAGAGGGATGGAGTACAAAAGCAGGGAGGTCCTGCTGCAACTGTACAGGGTATTGGTGAGGCCGCATCTGGAGTACTGCGTATAGATTTGGTCACCTTACTTAAGGAAGGATATACTAAACTTTGGAGGGGGTACAGAGACGATTCACTAGGCTGATTCCGGAGATGAGGGGGTTACCTTATGATGATAGATTGAGTAGACTGGGTCTTTACTCGTTGGAGTTCAGAAGGATGAGGGGTGATCTTATAGAAACATTTAAAATCATGAAAGGGATAGACAAGATAGAGGCAGAGAGGTTGTTTCCACTGGTCAGGGAGACTAGAACTAGGGGGCACAGCCTCAAAATACAGGGGAGCCAATTTAAAACCGAGTTGAGAAGGAATTTCTTCTCCCAGAGGGTTGTGAATCTGGAATTCTCTGCCCAAGGAAGCAGCTGAGGCTAGCTCATTGAATGTATTCAAATCACAGATAGATAGATTTTTAACCAATAAGGGAATTAATGGTTACGGGGAGCGGGCGGGTAAGTGGAGCTGAGTCCACGGCCAGATCAGCCATGATCTTGTTGAATGGCGGAGCAGGCTCGAGGGGCTAGATGGCCTACTCCTGTTCCTAATTCTTATGTTCTTATGTTCTTATGTTCTTATGTTCTTATGTTCTTATGTTCTTATGTTCTTATGTTCTTATGTTCTTATGTTCTTATGTTCAATCAACAGCCTTAGAATTAGCTGACACTGTTGTCAACAGCTGGAACTAAACTGAAGGAGTTTGGATGACGAAGATGCCTTGTTGAATAAGCTATATTGTCCAATAAGATTAAATGCTTTTGGCTGTCCCAGAAACAGATGAGTAATCAGGTTTATAATGTTGTATGGGGAGAGACAAGAGTATAACTCATTTTTCTTTTCTTTTCATTAATAAGACAATGAAACATCATGGGCTCCCACCCTAGTATCATAGAAACGTACAGCACAGAAGGAGGCCATTTGTGCCGTGCTTTGAAAGAGTAGTTGTGCTTAGTCACACATCCCCGCTTTTTGTCTGCAACTCTGTTAAAGCTCTTAAACCTCGAGTACCTATCCAATTCCCTTTTAAAATTATTTATGGAATCCATTTATGAAATGATTTATGGAGGTTGTGAGTCTAGGTGGGGTAGAGGAACAAAGGGATCTCGGAGTACAAATACATAAATCACTAACAGTTGCGACACAGGTCAGCAAGGCCATTAAAAAAGAAAACCAAGCACTAGGGTTTATTTCTAGAGGTATAGAATTGAAAAGTAGGGAAGTTATGCTAAACCCGTATTGAACCTTGGTTAGACCACACTTGGAGTATTAACATAGAAACAGAAAATAGGTGCAGGAGTAGGCCATTCGGCCCCTCGAGCCCACACCGCCATTCAATGAGTTCATGGCTGAACAAAAGATTAAAAAAAAAGAGTGGTCCCGTTGGTTTAAAAAATGTTTTTGACACGCTCACTTACTTGTCAAAATAAAACACGTAATCATTGATTACATTGGGTTGAAAGACAATAAATTTAGTCTAGGAATGAGATAAGAACGGAGAAGGGAAATTGTAATGCCTTTTATATTAAAAAAGCCTGCAAGGCTGCGGGCTGGGGAAGTACGCCCCCATTTTCCTTTGTGTTAAACCTTATGTTAAATGAAGTGAAAGCTTCTAGCTCAGTAAAAAGAGTTTTAAATAAAAGATTGGCAGTACAATATTTGAATTGGGATTTTGAGATATTTCAGGTGCTTCTCCTTGATAAACATTTTGGTTATATTGGAAAATCTTGGGTGTGGAAGCCTTTTTAATAAAATTACACAACTACTGCGTCAGAAGCTGAAGCTTAAAAATATATAATTTATGAGGTACTGTATCACAAATCTTGAAGTTAGAGCAAGAGATTATCTACTTATGCTATTCCTACTTGGATTGGAGTTTTTAATGTGCAGTTTCTGAAACAAAAGTTAGGCACATAATTATAAAACGAATACTTTGCATTCTGTGATCTGTGAATCACTAAAAGCATAAATTGCGAACAGTTCTGATCATCTTATTATAAAAAGGATATAGAAGCACTGGAGAGGGTGCAGAGAAGATTTACAAGGATGATACCAAAAATGTGAGGGTATAAATATCAGGAAAGGATGATGAACAGGCTGGGTCTCTTTTCTCTTGAAAAAATGAAGGCTGAGGAGTGACCTTATAAAGATCTTTAAAATTATGAAAGGTTTTGATGGAATGGATAGAGAGAGAATGTTTCCACTTGTGGGGAAGAGTATAACTAGAGGCCATCAATACAAGATGGTTACCAATAAATCCAATAGGGAATTCAGAAGAAACTTCTTTATCCAAAGAGTAGTGAGAATGTGGAACTTGCTACCATAGGGAGTGGTTGAAGTGAATATTATAGATGCATTTAAGAGGAGGCTAGACAAGCAAATGAGGGAGAAGTGAATAGAGGGTTATGCCGATAGATTTAGATGAGGAAAGACGGGAGGAGGCTCGAGTGGAGCATGAACACTGGCATGGACTGGTTGGGCCAAATGGCCTGTTTCTGGGACGTATATCCTATGTAACACTACCTTTTCAGGTAGTGTTCCAGATCTCCACAACTCGCAGATTAAAACATTTCTCCCCGATAGATCTTTTGCCAATAATTTTAAAACTATGACCTCTGGTTACTGACCTACTCATCGGAGGGAATAGTTTTGCTCTATCTACTCGATCAAAACCTCTTATCATCTTGAAAACCTCTATTAGGTGACCTCTTAACCTTCTCTGCTCCAAGGAGAACAGTCCCAATTTTTCCAACCTCTCCTCATAACTTAAGTCCCACATCCCTGGTAAACCTCCTCTGTACTCTCTCCAAGGCCTTTACATCTTTTCTGCAGTGTGATGCCCAGAATTGCCCACAATACTCCAGCTGAGGCCTACCCTCAGCTGGAGTATAAAGTTCTAGCATGGTCTCTTTGTTTTTATATTCTATTCCTCTATTTCTAAACCCAAGTAACCCATATGCTTTTTTAACCACCTTATCAACTTTGCTTCCTGTCATGGAGCCAATCTTGTAGCCATATCGCCACATTCCCTTTAATTCCATGGGCTTCTATCTTCTTAATAATCTTCCTTTTTTGCACTTTGTCGAATGCCTTCCAAAAATCCATATATACATGCACTACTGCACTACCTTGACCAACCTTCTCTTACCTCTTCACCGATATTAGGCTGACTGACCTTTAATTTCCTGGTTTATCCCTCTCATTTCTTGAATACTGGTATAACATTAGCAACCCTCCAGTCTTCTGGCACGACTCCTGTATTCAATGAGGTTTGAAAGATTGTGACCAAATGTCTTTGCTATTTCTACTGTTGCTTCTATCAACAGCCATCTTTGGTTGTTGATAGAAACAACAGATTCCATCTGGACCATGGAATCTTCCAGGAAAGTCCAAGACACAGCATATCAGGGTTCTAGCCTATTTCCAGGGCAGTCAGGAGAAATCAAAAGACAATTGCAGGTTCAGAATAGCTTATCAGGCAAGATTTCTAAGTTGAACAAATGTTAAGAATGAGACTTCAAAATTTAAGTCGTCCATCACTTGTATGTAGGAATTAGGTTTCTGAGAATAAGTTTAGATCTGCCAGGAAGAGGAACAGACAATGAAAGAAGAATTAAATAATATGCTACAGACAGAGATCAATCTCATGGGCTGTCAAAATAATCTTGAAGCTAATGGTGCGTAAATGGTACAGCAACTTCAGGCGAGGAGTAGACGTGCAGTTAAATGCGAAGAGTAGGGCCTATTAGAGACCATAAAAGTAACGTGTGTGGAGGCGGAAGATGTGGGTATAGTTCTTTTAATGAATACTTTGTGTCTGTTTTCACACAAGAGAGGGACGATGCAGATATTGCAATCAGGGAGAAGGAGTGTGAAATATTAGATGAAATCAACATAGTGGGAGAGAAAGTATTAAGGGTATAGCATCTTTGAAAGTGGATAATTCCACAGGCCCAGATGAAATGTATCCCAGGCTGTTAAAAGCAAGTAAGAAAATAGCATCATTTTCCAATCTTCTCTGGCTACAGGTGTGGTGCCAGAGGACTGGTAATGTTGTACTGTTGTTTAAAAAGGAAGAGATAGACCAAGTAATTATAGGCCAGACAGCCTAACCTCGGGGGTGGGAAAATTATTGGAAGGAATTCTGAGGGGCAGGATAAATCTTTATTTGGAAAGACATGGATTAATCACGGACATTCAGCATGGATTTGTTGACGGAAGGTCGTGTCTGACTAACTTGATTGAATTTTTTGAGGAAGTAACAAGAAGGGTCGATTTAAGGTAGCACGTTTGATGTATTCTATATGAATTTTAGCAAGGCGTTCGATAAGGTCCCATATGGCAGACTGGTCACCAAAGTAAAAGCCCAAGGCAAAGAGGCAAGTTGGATCCAAAATTGTCAGGGGCAGGCAGCAAAGGATAATGGTCGACGGGTGTTTTTGTGACTAGAAGGCTGTTTCCAGTGGGATTCCGCTGGGCTCAGTCCTAGGTCCCTTGTTTTTTGTGGTATATATCAATGATTTGGACTTGAATGTAGGGGTATGATTAAGAAGTTTGCAGATGATACAAAAATTGGCCATGTGGTTGATAATGAAGAAGAAAGCTGTAGACTGCAGGAAGATATCAATGGACTGGTCAGGTGGGCAGAACAGTGGCAAATGGAATTCAATCCGCAGAAGTGTGCAGTGATGCATTTGGGGGAGGGCGAACAAGGAAAGGGAATACACAATATATGGTAAGACACTGAGAAGTATAGTGTAACAGAGGGACCTTGGAGTGCATGTCCACAGATCCATGAAGGTAGCAGGACAGGTAGATAAAGTGATTAAGAAGGCATACGGGATTACTTGCCTTTATTAGCCAAGGCATAGAATACAAGAACAGGGAGGTTATGCTTGAACTGTACAAAACACTACTTTAGCCACAGCTAGAGTACTGCATGCAGTTCTGGTCAGCACATTACAGGAAAGATGTGTACTAGAGAGGGTACAGAGGATGTTGCCCAGACTGGAGAATTTTAGCTATGAGCAAAGATTGGATAGGCTGGGGTTGTTTTCTTTGGAACAGAGGAGGCTGAAGGGAGACCTAATTGAGGTGTATAAAATTATATGGGGCCTCGATAGAGTGGATAGGAAGGACCTATTTCCATTAGCAGAGGGGTCAATAACCAGGGGGCATATGTAAATAAAGTAAAATCAGTACAGATTTCTGTTCTGACTCTTTTTTTTTGAGTTTGGCAAAAAAATTAACTCATGCATTCATTTCCCAGTTGGTGAGTTTGGTTTGTTTAACTGTTAATATAATCTGACCTGGTTAATGTAATACAGATTAGAGAGGCAGGCTATATAACCGTAGGCATTTTATAACCTTAGACATGGTGGTAAATCTTAAGCCAGCTCTGTTAAGAGGGATTAAGGTAAAAAGGGGTTAAAGATTCATTGGATACTCTTTGATTAATACTCCTCACAGGGTCTACAGATTTTTCTTTTCCCCTCAAATGATGATCAAGTCATCCAACTGTATTTGTCTGGAATAGGCCTTCCTGAAAACTGGTCAAGTTAAGCTACTGGAGAAATTGCTGACCATGGCAGATGATGCTTAACGGTTTAAGTACTGCCTACTTGAGACTTCTTTTTCTGCTCAAGGAGAGCCTTCAGCTCTTCAAACTGGCTTTGACAGCAATTTAATTAGACTCTCCAGATCTCCACAGTATACCACATCAAATTAAAACTCAGACCTGCTTCAAATGCACTGCAAGCATCTCAATGTACTAATAACAACCTGAAATTGACTTAGCTCCTAAGCCAGATGTTCACAGCAAGTTCTTCCAGAAGAGACATTGCACTTAACAGGAACAAAATCTTATCCTGCATGTTGCAACATAAATTAGAACTGAGTGATTAAGTATGGATAACGCTTAATGTTTTTAAAACTATTGTAGTGAAAACTGAATTGAGAAAGTGTGTTTTTATATAGTTTCACATTGTTAGATAATATTCAGTGTTGTTTATAATTAAAAATATTACACTAAATGTTAAAAGTGCATATTTTGAACACAAATTAAAATTTCAATATAAAAAAGATAAAATGCAAATGATTTTCAGTGAACAATTTTAAAACAAACTGATCAGAAAATAAAATCTTACCATAAATACCTACACCAAACATTAGAGAGAGGAAGAAAAAGCCACACACAAGTAACTATTAATTCGTTTTCATTTTTAATGGGTTTAAAAGTGTTAAGATTCATATTCATAAAATGTACCTCTTGCACAATGTTCAGAGATATGTAAAAATGAATTGAGTGACACGGGACTTGGGTTGCCAACTATGGATGAACGTATTTGTGGAGGTTTCATCACAGGACCTCCTGCTTCCAACCCAGTCATTCAGCAGTTCCCCCCCCCACCCCCCTCTCCAATATAACTAATATACACAAGTGTTCAAAGAGAAAAAAAAGCATTTTTTTTTAAATACCCTATTATTTTTCATCTGGGTTGCTCACAGCAGTATCCAGGAGATTAATCTTTATTTCCTGGAGACTCCAAGACAATCTTGCAAGGTTGGCAACCCTACATGGGCCAAATTGTAGAGATTAAGTTTATATTTATTTTAACCTTTACCCTGCTGAATGAACTTTAAATGTACATGGTTTGGATATGGACAAAACAAATAGTGATGAATGATTTAAAGTCTATACATGGTAAAGCAGTATCTAGCACATGACAAAGTCTCAAAGTCCCCGAACACTGAACAGCACACAAAAACTTTTAGTTAATCAAATATGTCATCAAAATAAAATTGACCAACAGTGGGAAATTTTCAATTATGTATTTCAGTAAGAGTAACCCATTAGAATTTATAAGATAAATGAATTCTGCATAAAAGGTTACTGTCATAGTATCCAACATTAAAAATCACAAATGTTCACCAATTATATATTTTTTTTAAAAAGGTGATTTAATACTACTTTAGAAATAATGGATGTCTGCCAAAAGCACATTTATGGCCATATTATTTGTAATGCATGTTAAGCTTTTTTTTTTAAAAAGAATGTTAAAAAAGTAAAAACTCTGTGGCCGAAATTCAGGATCTCAAAGACACCTGTTAATGCCCATTTGTGGCGGCCATTCTTCAAAATCGAATGGTTGCCACTTTGGGGTCAACTGGCCGACCCAACCTAAATTCAGGTCGGGGATTTTTCGGCCTAGACCCAATCCCGCCAGATTCTGATGACCACCAAAAGCGAGTCATCAGGGGTTGCACCGCTAATTTTATTAAACAAAAATACTTACCGTCGGATATTCAGCTCCATCCATCGATCCCCCGCTGCATGGTGCCCCCGACAGGTTTTTCTGTCGGTGCACTCTCTGCAGAGTGAGTGCGGCCTTAAAGGGGAGGGCCGACTGCCACGGCCGCAATGTTAACATTTTTGCTGGCCAACTTCCTGATCGGTCGGCAAAATATTGCCCCCGGGATCAGTCGGGTCGCTAACGGGCAGATTGGCACCCTCCTCTTGGGTGCTAGGCCTCTGGCCCAGCTGAAATACTCCCTGGTGGTCCAGTGGCCGAAGATTTAAAATAACAGAATCTCTCCCCTTTAACGGAGGAGAGAAAGCGTGGTGACGCACATGCGCTGTGACGTCACCGCTACACCACCGTTTATTGACAGCGGCGGAGTTCCTGTCCGACCGATTTTCAGCCAGTCAGCCTGGCTTTAAGTCTATGGCCAGCCCCCACTGTCATTTCCTGTGGGACTTTGAAAAAATATCAAAGTCCTGAAATTTGCTCCTCCAACCGCATCGGAGCTTTCACTCTAAAAAAAATCATAGGTGCGCCATTCGGCCCCTCTCTCTCCAATAATTGTGAGTTAACAACACAAATCATTCAGAATATTTTTAAAACTTTACTTTGGCAAATCAGTTCCGACGCCTTGCATTCTCACACCGACCTAGAGACTTTCAGAAAACAATGGTGACAATAACAGGTCACATGAGTTTCACCTATGAGATGGAAGGAGGTTCCTATTTGTACACAGATGTTGAATGAGAAAGAATATTAATTGCAATGTTAAATTGAAATTCTATTGCTTTGTTTGGGGGGGGGGGGGGGGGGGAGAGAGGGAGAACATTTCAGAGCTTTAATTCTAAGTTTTATCCAATATTAATCATATCCCTCATGAGATTAAATATGTTGAAATATAGTACGATATGGCAAACTGTATATGGTCTATTTCAAGAAACCAGCTCAATGGGTCTAATTGTTTTTTTTGAGTTCCATACTCACATCAGTCACAAATCTAAAAAGTAACCATTTTTGATTCAAACTGCTAAAACTACTTTCTACGAAACTCTCGCCCCAGAGATGAACATTCAGAACAAATCCTGTGCTAACATAGGAATCTGTGTTAGCCATAATAAAAATAATGTCCTCCTTTGTAGGCTGTAAAAAAAAATTCAAGTTTATCTACTAAGGCAATGATCAACTGACAACACTGCCAATTGTTCCGATGGTGATCCAAGTGTTTTTTGTGGAAAGGGATGGGATGGGTCATGTTAAAAAAGCTATGTTCTGTTTCAACATTATCCTCAAAATGAAATCAGTTCTGTCATTAGCAATGGAAATAACTAATAAAGGTGCTACATAAGCTGTAACGATACTATAGAAGTGAATCAAAAACATTAGGCTGACCACATACAGCTTTCAACAGCAGCTACAGTGGAGTAGAAGAGTTAACCCCATAAATCTTTTTTGCCAAACGACCCAACTTTGCTATATGGTGCCTGGTATCATCTTGTTTCCGCATCCACCACAAGCATTTTAGCTAGGTAGAATTGATCTGATTCAGCCATAAATGGATTCAGGATAATCCACACATCTTATTTCCGAAGGGGTCCTTAAATTGAAGAGTCAAACTTTCTCTCTTAATCTGAAGCATGAGTGAAAACTATTTCAATTTAGAGATTTGATTAATGGCAGTCCATCATGCTAGTCAACACTGAAACATGAAGTGGTGAAGATATGGACAATTCCTTTTTAATAACAGTTCTGTCGACGAGCCAGCACAGGCAGAATAGGGCAAATGGCCTCCAGCTGTGCTGTAAGATTCTAACTACACACTGGGGCAGAGAGGCAGTCAGTGCGCACTGGAAGGAGCACTTCGAAGATCTCCTTAACCAAAATTCTGCCTTTGTCTCGAGTGTCCTTGATCCATCCCACAGCATGCTACCCACCATCACCACCTCGGCACAATCCCAGCCTGGCATGAGGTTGAAAAGACCATCCGACAACTGAAAAACAACAAGACCTCAGGAGCAGATGGAATCCCCAATGATGTACTAAAGCATGGTGCAGAAGTACTATTGGTGCGAATCCATGACCTTATCTCTCTTATCTGGAAGGAGGAGAGCATGCCAAGGGATTTCAGAGACTCCGTAATCGTAACCATCTTCAAGAAAGGTGATAAGTCCGGTTACGGTAATTACAGAGGAGTTTCCCTGCTGTCTGCCGTAGGGAAAACCATCGCAAGAATCTCAATTGTCTCCTCCCAGTACCTGAAGAGCTCCTTTTAGAGTCACAATGCGGATTCGGCCCACCTAGAGGCACAACGGACATGATCTTCACTGCGCGACAAATCCAAGAAAAACATAGGGAGCAGCGTCAACCTCTGTACATGGCTTTCTTTGACCGCAAAGGCTTTCGACTGTCAACCGTGAGGGATTATGGAGTGTCCTTCTCAAATTTGGCTGTCCTCAAAAATTTGTCACCATACTCCGCCTGCTTCACGATGACATGCAAGCCTTGATTCTTACCAACAAGCAAGGCTGTATCATTGCACTAATGTCATTCTCAATCTTCCTCGCTGCAATGCTTCATCTCATCTTTAACAAGCTCACTGCTGGAATGGAGTTAATCTACAGGACAAGCGGGAAATGTTTCAACCTCCATCACCTCTAGTCCAGATCCAAGGTTGTTCCAACCTTGGTCATTGGACGGTGTTTGCATTTGTGCACACTCACAGGCCGAACTCCAAACCATCGTTGACATCTTCACTGAAGCGTATGGAGGTCTCGGTCTTATATTAAACATCCGTAAGACAAAGGTTATCTACCAACCTGCCCCCATCACACAGTACTGCTCCCCAATGATCCATGATGAGACCTTGGACGATGTGAACCACTTTCCATACCTTGGGAGCCGACTATCAGCAAGGACTGACATCGATGACGAAGTCCAACACCGCCTCCAGTGTGCCAGTCAGTGCAGCTTTCGGTCACCTGAGGAAAAGAGTGTTCGAAGACTAGGATCTCAAACCCAGCAACAAGCTCATGGTCTACAGAGCAGGTGTGATACCCACCCTCCTATATGTCTCAGACATGGACTATGTACAATAGGCACCTCAAAGCACTGGAGAAGTACCACCAACGCTGCCTCTGCAAAATCCTGCAAATTCATTGGCAGGATAGGCACACCAATGTCAGGGTTCTCTCTCAGGCCAACATTCCCAGCCAACCAAATCATCATAGGCAGTCCCTCGGAGCCGAGGATGACTTGCTTCCACACTAAAAATGAGTTCTCAGGTGACTGAAGAGTCCAATACGGGGCCTACAGTCTCTGTTACAGCTGGGGCAGACGGTGGTTGAAGGAACAAATGGGTGGGGTGCCTGGGTTGCTGCGCGTTCCTTCCGCTGTCGTCGCTTGGCTTCAGCTTGCTCTCAGCGAAAAGACTTGAAGTGTTCAGCGCCTTCCCAGATGCCTTTCCTCCACTTTGGGCGGTCTTGGGCCAGGGATCCCCAGTTGTCGGTGGGGATGTTACATTTTCTCAGGGAGGCTTTGAGGGTGTCCTTGAAGCGTTTCCGCTACCCACCTGGGGCTCACTTGCTGTGTCGGAGCTCCGAGTAGAGTGCTTGTTTTAGGAGTCTCGTATCAGGCATGTGGACGATGTGGCCCGTCCAGCGGAGCTGATCGAGCATGGTCGGTGCTTCGATGCTGGGGATAGAAACATAGAAAATAGGTGCAGGAGTAGGCCATTCGGCCCTTCGAGCCTGCACCGCCATTCAACAAGATCATGGCTGATCACCCACCCCAGCAAACCCCCCCCCCGCCGCAAGGACCACATCCAACTCCCTCCCGAACACATCCAATGAACTGGCATCAACAACTCTCCGTGGCAGGGAACCCCACAGGCCAACAACTCCCCGAGTGAAGAAGTCTCTCCCAATCCCAGCCCCAAAGAGCCCACCCCCCCCATCCCAAGTGCGTGCCCACCACCCCCCCGGCTCCGGACCCACCCAACACCGGAAACACTCCCCCCACACCCAAACCGCCCCATCCGAATCCTTCCCAAATGCCGAACACCCCCGGATGTCGAGCCCCCAGCCCTGGCCACCCCGGAGCCACGCCCCCGCGACGCCAACCACACCACATCCACCAACCGCCATCTGCACAGTCAACCCGTCCACCCCACTCCGAACACTCCCCGCACCGAGGTACAGAGCCCCCAGGCCCGCCCCTCCAACACACTTCGCCCTCCCAGACCTCCGCTGCAATGTGGCCCCTCCTGTCCCCCGCCCTGGGTTTCTCCGTCCCTCCACCTCCACCACTCTCCCCTCCATCCCCCGCCCCCGTCTCCCCTCAACTTCCCTCTGCCTCCCCGCACAGGCTCCCATCTTGGGGGCGGTAACCTTCTGGGGCCGGGAATTTTAGCCCCCAGCGTGGAAGTCCTGCTCCCGCCGCAGAATTGGCCTTACCACCCCTCTATGGAGGCGGAGTGCAATTTCCCACACTCCGCTTCCTTTGGGGGCAGTTACCGGGGCACGACTGGATGCTCCTGTGACAGTGGGAACTGGTGCTCTCCACTCTCCCGTCCTGTGACAGTTGGAACTGGTGCTCTCCACTCTCTCTCCTGTGACAGTTGGAACTGGTGCTCTCCACTCTCCCGTCCTGTGACAGTTGGAACTGGTGCTCTCCACTCTCTCTCCTGTGACAGTTGGAACTGGTGCTCTCCACTCTCTCTCCTGTGACAGTTTGAACTGGTGCTCTCCACTCTCTCTCCTGTGACAGTTGGAACTGGTGCTCTCCACTCTCTCTCCTGTGACAGTTGGAACTGGTGCTCTCCACTCTCCCGTCCTGTGACAGTTGGAACTGGTGCTCTCCACTCTCCCGTCCTGTGACAGTTGGAACTGGTGCTCTCCACACTCTCTCCTGTGACAGTTGGAACTGGTGCTCTCCACTCTCCCGTCCTGTGACAGTTGGAACTGGTGCTCTCCACTCTCCCGTCCTGTGACAGTTGGAACTGGTGCTCTCCACTCTCCCGTCCTGTGACAGTTTGAACTGGTGCTCTCCACTTACCCGTCCTGTGACAGTTGGAACTGGTGCTCTCCACTCTCTCTCCTGTAACAGTTGGAACTGATGCTCTCCACTCTCTCTCCTGTGACAGTTTGAACTGGTGCTCTCCACTCTCCCGTCCTGTGACAGTTGGAACTGGTGCTCTCTACTCTCCCGTCCTGTGACAGTTGGAACTGGTGCTCTCCATTCTCTCTCCTGTGACAGTTTGAACTGGTGCTCTCTATTCTCCCGTCCTGTGACGGTTTGAACTGGTGCTCTCCACTCTCTCTCCTGTGACAGTTGGAACTGGTGCTCTCCACTCTCCCGTCCTGTGACAGTTGGAACTGGTGCTCTCCACTCTCTCTCCTGTGACAGTTTGAACTGGTGCTCTCTATTCTCCCGTCCTGTGACGGTTTGAACTGGTGCTCTCCACTCTCCCGTCCTGTGACAGTTGGAACTGGTGCTCTCCACTCTCCCGTCCTGTGACAGTTGGAACTGGTGCTCTCCATTCTCTCTCCTGCGACAGTTGGAACTGGTGCTCTCCACTCTCTCTCCTGTGACAGTTTGAACTGGTGCTCTCTACTCTCCCGTCCTGTGACAGTTGGAACTGGTGCTCTCCACTCTCTCTCCTGCGACAGTTGGAACTGGTGCTCTCCACTCTCTGTCCTGTGACAGTTGGAACTGGTGCTCTCCACTCTCTCTCCTGTGACAGTTTGAACTGGTGCTCTCTACTCTCCCGTCCTGTGACAGTTGGAACTGGTGCTCTCCACTCTCTCTCCTGCGACAGTTGGAACTGGTGCTCTCCACTCTCTCTCCTGCGACAGTTGGAACTGGTGCTCTCCACTCTCTGTCCTGTGACAGTGGGAACTGGTGCTCTCCACTCTCTCTCCTGTGACAGTTTGAACTGGTGCTCTCCACTCTCCCGTCCTGTGACAGTTGGAACTGGTGCTCTCCACTCTCCCGTCCTGTGACAGTTGGAACTGGTGCTCTCCACTCTCTCTCCTGTGACAGTTTGAACTGGTGCTCTCTACTCTCCCGTCCTGTGACAGTTGGAACTGGTGCTCTCCACTCTCTCTCCTGTGACAGTTGGAACTGGTGCTCTCCACTCTCTGTCCTGTGACAGTGGGAACTGGTGCTCTCCACTCTCTCTCCTGTGACAGTTTGAACTGGTGCTCTCCACTCTCCCGTCCTGTGACAGTTGGAACTGGTGCTCTCCACTCTCCCGTCCTGTGACAGTTGGAACTGGTGCTCTCTCAGGATGTTGGCCTGAGCGAGAACACGGACATTGGTGCGCCTATCCTGCCAATGGATTTGCAGGATCTTGCGGAGGCAGCATTCGTGGTACTTCTCCAGTGTTTTGAGGTACCTGCTGTATATAGCCCATGTCTCTGAACCATATAGCAGGGCGGGTATCATCACTGCTCTGTAGACCATGAGCTTGGTGCCAGGTGCTGGTCTTTAAACTCTCTGTTTTTCAGGCGACCGAAGGCTGCACTAGCACACTAAAGGCGGTGTTGGACCTAGTCATCGATGTCTGCCCTTGTTGACACTAGGCTCCCGGGGTATAGAAAATGGTCCACGTTGTCCAAGGCCACGTCATGGATTTTTATAACCGGGGGCAGTGCTGTGTGGCGGGGACAGATTGGTAAAGGACCGGTGTCTTACGAATGTTTAGTGTAAGGCCTATATTCTCTCGTACGCCTCGGTGAAGGTGCAGTTCAGCCTCTAAGTGTGCGCAGATGCAAGAATTATCTGCGTACTGTAATTCGATGATGGCGTCGGCAGACCCGACATGGGTGGAAGCAGCAGGAGCTAGCCACCGCAGGGATACAGCGCAAGCCAGCTTCCGGGTTGGTTGGCAACACATCCGGGTTGGTTGGCGTCTCTTGGTGAGAGGTCGAGCCCAGCGCCAGGCAGCGGGAGGTCGGAGGATAGCGGGAGGTCGGAGGACATCCCCAGCATCGAGGCACTGACCACATTTGATTAGCTCTAATGGACGGCCCACATTGTCTGCTTGCCCGATACTAGACTCTCGAAACAAGCACTCTACTCCGAGCTACATCACAGCAAGCAAGTCCCAGGAGGGCAGAGAAAACGCTTCAAGGACATCTCCACTGACTCTTGGGAATCCTTGGCCCAAGAGCGCTCAAAGTGGAGAAGCATCAAAGAAGGTACCGAACACTTTGAGCCTCTCCGTCGGGAGCACGCGGAAGCCAAGTACAGCGGACGGAGCGTACAACAAATCAAGCACCACACCCACCTGTGCCACCAACCCCTATTTGCCCCACCTGTGACAGAGATTGTAAATCTCACACTGGTCTCATCAGTCACCTTCAAACTCATTTTAGTGTGGAAGCAAGTCATCTTCGATTCCGGGGGATTACCCAATAAGAAGATGATTATTCTATGATTCTAACTACACACTGAGGTGAAGCCTTCCACCATATTGGACTACATTGGCTCCAGGAATAGCCTAAGCTGGTGGCAGGGATAGCCTATGCAAGTGGCTTGAAGGATATCATACATTGCCAGTTTCTTCCTAGTCCAAAGGCAAAATACTATGGATGCTGGAAATCTGAAATGTAAACAGTAATCGCTGGAAATACTCAGATCAGGCAGCATCTGAAGATGTCTCCACAGATGCTGTCTGACCTGCTGAGTACTTCCAACATGTTTTGTTAATATTTCACCCTAGTCTACATTTGCCATGAAAGTGGTTCTCCAATATTTTGAATTTTTAACCAGGCTTGATTTCCAGTTATTAAAATTGTATCTAGTTAATAGAAAATGCAAGTAAAAGACACATATGTCATAGGTTTATAAAGTACTATGAGCTTACAATGAGGGGACTGTTTTAACCCCGAGCAGGTATCGGACAGGTGAGAAGATGGCAGAACAGGTATCAGCAGCAGAAGATTGGATGGCCTTTGACTTGCAGGTAAGTGGCACGCAGGGAGTGTTGGGAGAGACTCATTGGGAGATTGCGACTTTCCCCACGGGGCCCGAAGGGGTACCCATGCATTTAATTAATTATTTATGAAAATGAACCATATGGCAAGATACTGGTTAAATCATTTTTTAATTAATAATTATACATAACAAAGATTATTTTGTAAAATACTGTACCTTTGCATCTTGTTTAGTGAGAAAGTCTACAAATCCAAAGCCCCTGTGTGCTCCAGTTCCACCCATTTTCTTTGGCAGTCGCACAGTCTTTATTTCTCCAAAGGTACTGAAACAGAAGGAAAACATATTGTTGGATTCTATAAATGCATTTCATTATTGCTATTCAATACCTGACTGTGTCCAAATGTTTGGAAACAGCTTTTATGTTTTTGAATTCTAGGCCATGGAATAGCCTTAAACTATTAAGACGAGGGGAGGGATCTACAAGAAATGAAACCCAGCCTAAAAATAAACAAAACAGGAAAGAAGAGCATAGGAACTAATAAAGCACGAGAGGGCATTGATGGCCAGGGAATAAAGAGAGTTGTAGAACAGGAGTTTAAAAAGATGGTTGAAAAAAGCGAGTGAAACTGCTATTAAAAATGAGTTAATCTGTCTGTTCAGCAATGCAAATATTGTCCGTAATAAAACAGGGGAGCCGGAGGCAATCACACGTTGCGAGGAACCAGACATAGTCGGAATTATTGAGACATGGCTACAGAAAACTCAGGACTGGCAACTAAACATTGCAGGGTATAACCTATTTAGAAAAGAGAGAGGGGAGAAAATGGGAGGTGGAGTAGCTGTACTTATTAGGGATAACAATGGCAGTAGAAAAAACTGACGCAGCTATCAGCAAAACAGGAATAGAATCCATTTGGATAGAGATAAAAGATAAATGATCAATCACACTAATAGGGGAAGTCTACGGCCACCTAATAGTGGAACAGAGGTGGAGGAAGAAGTATGCAAACAAAGTAGGGAAATGAGTAAAAAGTATAGAATAATCATGAGGGATTTCAACTAACCTGATATTAATTGGACAGAGAGGTAAGTAAAGAGGATAAGGGAATGAAGCTCCTACAATATGTATCGGACTTCTTTTTAACCCAATATTTAGAAAGCCCAACAAGGAAGGAATCGCTATTGGATTTAGTAATGAGGAATGAACCAGAGCAGATAAGTAGGGGAACATCTAGGCAATAGTGACCATAATGTAATACGCTTTAAGATAATAAATGAGAAAGACATAAGTATGATAAAGACCAAGATAACACATTGGAGAAAATCTGATTTTGAGGGGCTGAGAATAGAACTTGAGAAAATAAAATGGACAACAATATTGGCAGTGACGTAGAACAGCAATGGGAAACATTTAAAACGGTGTTCAACAGAGTCCAGGAAAAATATATTTCGCTAAAAAACAAGAACAAGCTAAACATTAATGAGACACAGTGGATGAATAAAGCCATAAGGGAAAAATTGAGGATAAAGGAAAAAGGCAAACATGGACAGCAGGGGAGAGCATAAGAAGAGATTAGGAGAGAAGTAAAAAAAAAAACAATTAGGAAGGCAAAGAGAAACTGTGAAATTAAATTATCAAGGAACATAAAACAAAATAGTAAAATGTCTTACAGGCACGTAAATAAAAAAAAGGTAGGTCAGGATGGGAATAGGTCGACTAAGGGATGGACAGGATAATACCACAGGCAGCGAAAGTCAGAGATATTAAATTTTTACTCTGCTTCAATATTTACCAGGGAGATAGAACAGGTGGCGATGACATCGGATGATGAGATTAGTAATGCAATAACTGCATTTAAAATAAAACGAGGGGATATATTAAACTAATGAAACACAGAGGATAAAACTCCTAGTCCAGATAAATTACATCTGTGCATTTTTAAAGAATTTAGGGAAGAAATAGCAGAGGCATTACTACACATATTTAGTAATTTGTTAGAACAAGGCGTAATGCCAGAGGACTTGAGGATAGCTAATGTAATATTTAAGAATGGAGACAGAACATGTCCAGGTAACTATAGACCAGTCAGCTTAATATTGGTGGTAAGAAAAATAATGGAATCCCTACTAAAGGAGAAAATGGAACAACATCTAGAAACCAAAAATATAATCAGCGTGTATCAGTTTAACATCAGTAATAGGGAAGATGCTTGAAAGAATCATAAGGGATGCAACATATGAATACTTGGATAGGGTGGGACATATTCGGAACACCCAACATGCCTTCATTAAAAAAAGGTCATGTCTCACAAATCGAATTGTATTTTTTGAAGAAGTTACAAACTTGGTGCTTGAGGGAAGCCCAGTAGACATTGTCTACGAAGATTTCCAAAAAGCTTTTGACAAGGTACCGCATAAGAGACTTCTCTAGAAGATCTGAGCCTCAGGTATTAGTAAAAATATATTGAGCTGGATACAGAATTGACTGGCAGAACACAGGCAAAAAGTAGTTATAGATGGATTTGGATCTGTTTGGAGACCGGTTACCAGTGGTGTCCCACAGGGATCAGTGTTGGAACCGTTGCTTTTTACTATTTTTATTAATGATCTGGATTCAGGGGTTGGCAACACAATTTGCAATGATACGAAGATCTGTGCGAGTGGCTCATCTGACTGAGGGAGATCTTAATGTGTTGGGAGATTGGGCTCATGACTGGAAAGTGATGTACAACTTAAATAAGGGCAGTGTTATGCATGTGGGCAGGGCAAATGCTCAACATTCATACACCCTCTAGGGAAAGGCATTAAAGATGGTGGAAATAGAGATATTTGGGCATTCTAGTGCATACATCCTTAAAGGTACATGAGCAATGCTGTGCAGCGATAGCTAGAGCAAATAGGGTGTTGAGGTGTATCCGGACGACAATTGAGTACAAGACGAGGCATACTGTTTTGTCCTTGTACAAGACCTTAGTCAGGCCGCACTTGGAATACTGTGTTCAGTTTTGGTCTCCTCACATGGTGGCTGATATTGAGGCACTGCAAAGGGTGCAGAAGAGGTTCACTAGACTAATTCCAAGTCTAAAGCATCTTAGTTATCAAGATAGGCTAAAAGAGTTGGGATTCTTTACCTTAGAGCAACGTAGACTTAGGGAGGATATGATTGAGGCATAAGATAATGAAGGGAATGGACAGTGCTCCAGCTGACCATTTATTTTAATTAAATAGGTTAGGCAGGAACAGGGGGCACAAATTTAAGTTGTATAAGGCGAAATCGAGGTTAGATGTCAGGAGGTGGTTCTTTTCAGAGAATAGTAGACCTCTGGAACAAGCTGCCCTCTCATGTGGTGGATGCAGGTTCACTGAACTCCTTCAAGCAAAAGCTGGATTTGTTTCTGGCTGCGACGAAGATGAACTCTTACAGAAGGTAGGTACTGCAGGGAATTTAATGGCCAGAGTGAACTCCTGGACTAGCTTTGATCGCCTAGATGGGTCGGAGAGGAATTTCCAAGATTTTTTCCCCCAAATTGGCCTGGGTTTTTAAAATCTTTTTTTTGCCTCTCCCGGGAGATCACATGGTCACAGGGTCTGGGTTGGGTGGAATGTATAAGTTGTGATGCACAAGGTATCGCAATTGTGTGGGACAGGCTTGCTGGACCAGATGGTCTTTACCTGTCATTGTTCGTAATATCAAGAAAAGCAGTGGTCCTAGTATCGACCCCTAGGGAACACCGCTGTATACCTTCCTACAGTCCGATAAACAACCATTCACCACTACTCACTGTTTCCTATCACTTATCCAATTTTGTATCCATGCTGCCACTGTCCCTTTTATTCCATGGGCTTGACCAACCTAACTGAATTTTTTGAAGAGGTAATAGAGAGAATGCACAAGGGTAATGCAGTAGATGTAATTCATTTATATTTTCAAAAGGCCTTCGATAAGGTACCACATAATTGACTAATAAGGTCAGGGAATGCAGAGTCAGGGGACAAGTAGCAGAATGGACAGGTAACCGGCTTCAAGACAGAAAGCAGAAAGTAGGGGTAAAGGGTAGCTATTCAGAGTGGCAGAAGGTGGGAAGTAGTGTTAGAATCATAGAATGGTTACAGCACAGAAGGAGGCCATTCGGCCCACCGAGCCTGTGCTAGCTCTCTGCACGAGCACTTCAGCTAGTTTCACTCACCCGCCCTTTCCCAGTGTAGCCCTGTAATCTTTTTTCCTTCAGGTAATTTCCTTTTGAAAGCCACAATTGAATTTGCCTCCACCACCCTTTCAGGCAGTGAATTCTAGACCCAAACTACTCGCGGCGTAAAACATTTTTTCATGTCGCCTTTGATTCTTATGCCAATCATCTTAAATATGTGTCCTCTGGTTCTTGACCCTTCTACCAATGGGAACAGTTTCTCTCTATCTACTCTGTCTAGACCCCTCATGATTTTGAACACCTCTATCAAATCTCCCCTCAACCTTCTCTGCTCTAAAGGAGAAGAACCCCAGCTTGCCAGTCTATCCACGTAGCTAAAGTCCCTCATCTCTGGAACGATTCTTGTAAATCTTTTCTGCACTCTCTCGAAGGCCTTCACATCCTTCCTAAAGTGTGGTGCCCAGAATTGGACATAATACTGAGGCCAAACCAGTGTTTTATAAAGTCCTTGCTTTTGTATTCTATGCCTCTATTTATGAAGCCCAGGATCCTGTATGCTTTTTTAATCGCTTTCTCAACCTGCCCCGTCACTTTCAACATATACCCCTAGGTATCCAGTTCATGCAACCCCTTTAGAATTGTACCCTTTCGTTTATATTGTCTCTCCTCGTTCTTCCTTCCAAAATGTATCACTTCGCACTGCGTTAAGTTTCATCTGCCACGTGCCCGCCCATTCCTCCAGCCTGTCTACGTCCTCTTGAAATCGATCACTATCCTCCTCATTATGCACTGTACTTCTAAGTTTTGTATCATCTGCAAATTTTGAAATTGTGTCCTGTGCACCCAAGTCCATGTCATTAATATATATCAAGAAAAGCAGTAGTCCTAGTACCAACCCCTGGGGAACACCACTGTATACCTTCCTCCAGTCCGAAAAACAACCTTTCACCACGACTCTCTGTTTCCTATCACTTAGCCAATTTTGTATCTATGCTGCCACTGTCCCTTTTATTCCATGGGCTTCAACTTTGCTGGCAAGCCTATTATGTGGCACTTTATCAAACGCCTTTTGGAAGTCCATGTACATCACATCAACTGCATTGCCCTCATCAACCCTCTCTGTTACCTCATCAAAAAAGATTCAGTGCTGGGACCACGGTTACAATTTATATGAATGATTTAGACTTTGGAATCAAAAACACAATGTCTAACTTTGCGGATGACACCAAATTTGGGGGAGGGGATGGGGATAGTCAACACTGAGGACTGTAACAAATTACAAGACGACATTAATAAACTTGCAGAATGGACATATAATTGGCAAATGAAATTCAACAGATTAATATGAGGTATTACATTTTGTTAAGAAAAATAGAGAAGTCACATATTACTTGGAAAATACGAATCTAAATGGAGTGGAGGAGCAAAGGGATCTCAGAGTACAAATACATAAATCACAAAGTCTCGACACAGGTTAACAAGGCCATAAAAAAGGAAAAACAAGCACTTGGGTTAATTTCTAGAGGGATAGAATTGAAAAGTAATGAAGTTATGCTAAACTTGCGTACAATTCTGGTCACTATTATAAAAAGGATATAGAGGCACTGGAGAGGGTGCAAAGAAGATTTACAAGGATGATATCAGAAATGCGAGAGTATATACATCAGGAAAGGATGAACAGGCTGAGAGGGGACCTAACTGAGGTCTTTAAAATGATGAAAGTTTTTGATAACACTGGATACAGAGAGTTTCCACTTGTGGGGGAGAGCATAACTAGAGGCCATCAAGATAAGATAGTCACCAAGAAATTAAATAGGGAATTCAGAAGCAACTTCTTTACTTAGAGAGTGATGAGAATGTGGAACTTGCTACCACAGGGAGTTGTTGAAGCGAATAGTATAGATGCATTTAAGGGGTGGTGAGATAAGCATATGAGGGAGGAGGAAACAGAGGGTTATACTAATAGATGAGGAAAGATGAGGGGAGACTAGAGTGGAGCAAACACACCGGCATGGACTGGTTGGGCCGAATGGCCTGTTTTTGTGCCGTATATCCTATGTAATAGTCAATTTCTCTTTTCACCAGTTTGGAATAGTACAAATCAACACTTGTTGGCAAGGAAGAAGTGCAATGTATATTACTGAGGTAGAAAATTTGCAAAATTCGAGTTTTAACAGTCCATAATATCACCAAATATTTACAAAGTAACCAACATCACTTTTTGTATTTGACACCATTAACTTGTAGACTTCTGGCTGGTTATGCGGAATTCCTGCCTCACTGGACTAACTGTTTTAGTTTTCAGCTCGTTTATTATTGAAGCAATAAATTTGTTCAAGTGTCAATAGTGTTATTAATATGTTGACCCGAAGCAACTAAATTTGAGAATTTTACATAACAGTAAATGTAAACATTACCATTCTTTTCCTATTCTATTCCTCCTCCCCCCATTTTCTATGTCCTATTTTTAAAACATTAACTTCCTATTTATTTTTTCTACCCTTACTCCAACTTTCTATTTTGCTACTTTAGAACTTCCTCACCCACTTAAATTTAGAATAGTTAAATTACTACTATCTCATCATCATCATGGGCAGTACTGCGGGGTCGAGGATGACGTGCTTCCACATTAAAAATGAGTATGCAAGTGACTGATGAACTCATTTTAAACTGTGGAAGGTGCCTGTGCGTGAATTCTTTTAATGTGGGGTGATCGTTGCACACCAGCCACCACACGGGCTTGACGGAGCAAGGTCTTGGTCCAGTGGCAAGGGGATCCAAGACGACTGGAGACCAGGCTCCGCCACATGTGCCAATACATACACACAAATTCAAACATACACCGACTGTCCTCCTTCCTTCCTCTTTCCCACGAGACTAT
Source organism: Pristiophorus japonicus (assembly GCF_044704955.1). NCBI lineage: Eukaryota > Metazoa > Chordata > Chondrichthyes > Pristiophoridae > Pristiophorus > Pristiophorus japonicus. The sequence continues at coordinate 196,842,109 of NC_091984.1, read as the reverse complement.
TACTGTTCACCATATACAGTTGGCTCTAGCTGAAAACTAGCCTGAATAGGTGATTTTCAGTCAAAAGTCTAGATTCTCAAGATTGTCTCCGAACTCAAAAAAATCCCCATAGCCATTGTATTGGAAAGTCTTTGATCCCATTGGCTGTGAACAGAGGGCAATGGAGAGAGAAAGGGACAGATGCAGAATATTGCACAGCGGCCAGCTTTTTAAAGAAAAAGCTGCGAAGACGCAAGGATACAATGCAGATGTAGAACTTAATTTGTTTAACTCAAGATAACCCACGAATGTGGTTAAGTGTAGCATTTCATTATTGTTCTACAATTCTGCAAAGACAAGTTGTAACCATTTAACATAGTGGGCTAGAATTTCGGGTTCTAGCTATTTCGCCTGTTTTTGGGCAATAATCGCAGAGAATTTTTTTTTGTTTAAGCGCTGGGTGCAGTTATTGCCAGAGCTCTAAAAATTCACCAAACGGCGAAGAGCAATAGCGATAAATCCAGCATTGCACAACTGAATTTGTGCACCGGAGCCGAAATTTGCAACCGAAAAAAATAAATCGGACCTTCTGTGCCTGTGCGAATTAAAATATTTTTTTTGCCTTTTTTTTCTTCTTCCCGCGCTTCTGGTCAGCTGTCAAGGAGCGCCCGTGCATGCACAGTACACCGAGGGCTAAATCAGCCATTTTTAGATTGCATTCATAGCGGAAGGAGATGGGAGCCAGAAAGTTTAGCAATGAGGACAACGAGGCCCTGGTCACTGCTGTGGAAAGGAGAGGGGCAGAATTAAACAGTAGGGGTGCAAATAAACCCCTCCCAGCAGTTTTTCGTCACATTTGGACCAGCATCGCTGAAGAGGTGTCTTGTATCGACGACATCCGAAGGACCCACACCCGGTGCCAATAAGCGGTTCAATGATCATTCCAGGGTCCTTATTGTAAATAATATTTTTATTTATGCACTCCATCGTTACTTAAATTATAAATCTGAAGCATGTTGGTAGAGGTAGGCTTAGTGTTGCACCTTATATGCAATGAATGATCTTTACACATTATTAAGATTGCTTTGAAATCTTAAAGATATTATTTCTGCACTTCAATGTTTTCCTCATGAACCATGTGCAACTTCCAGGGCCATTAAACAGAAGACTGTATTAAATGCACACAGTTTGATGGCTATCTGTGTATGTCACAAGAGCAGATGGACCTTCTGGTAACCATTCCTATTCTTATCTTTGCAGGGAAAGATGTCCCACAATCGCCGAGAGCAGTGGCAGACAGGCAGCGGTCCACCCAGAACCATGCCTTTGACAGACCTGGAGGAAAGAGTGGCTGGTCTGATCGGTGCCTTAGGGAAGGCAACTGCCCGCTGGGCCCCCGTTTCGAAAGTGAGGGCAAGTCCTGCAAAATCCCCGAGATGGGTTGGGGCAATGTGATGGTGTCTCTGGATTAGGGTTGGGGCAATGTGATGCTGTATCTGTGGGCTAGGGTTGGGACAATGTGATGCAGTGTCTGTGGACTAGGGTTGGGGCAATGTGATGTAGAGTCTCTGGACTAGGGTTGGGGCAATGTGATGCAGTGTCCCTGAACTAGGGTTGAGCAATGAGTGTCTCTGAACTACATATAATGGAGTAGCGGCTGTCCTTCAAATGAGTCTGTGCTGTGTGACCTTACTCATGTCATCCTGCCCACTCCCCTGTTTGCTAACCACTTGTCTGTTGTTTTCTATTTCCAGATGAGGAGTCGCATGCGCCACATCCTCCAATGGAAGCCTCCATCACAGGCCGTCAGGAGGAGGAGACAAGGACGAGGAACTTCAAGGAGAGAACATAAGAATTAGGAACAGGAGTAGGCCATCGAGCCCCTCGAGCTTGCTCCGCCATTCAAAAAGATCATGGCTGATCTGGCCGTGGACTCAGCTCCACTTACCCGCCCACTCCCCATACCCCTTAATTCCCTTATTGGTTAAAAATCTATCTATCTGTGATTTGAATACATTCAATAAGCTAGCCTCAACTGCTTCCCTGGGCAGAGAATTCCACAGATTCACAACCCTCTGGGAGAAGAAATTCCTTCTCAACTCGGTTTTAAATTGGCTCCCCTGTATTTTGAGGCTGTGCCCCCTAGTTCTAGTCTCCTTGACTAGTGGAAACAACCTCTCTGGCTCTATCTCTTTCATTATTTTAAATGTTTCTATAAGATCACCCCTCATCCTTCTGAACTCCAACGAATAAAGACCCAATCTATCATCATAAGGTAACCCCCTGATCTCCGGAATCAGCCTAGTGAATCATCTCTGTACCCCCTCCAAAGCTAGTATATCCTTCCTTAAGTAAGGTGACAAAAACTGCACGCAGTACTCCAGGTGCAGCCTCACCAATACCCGATACAGTTGCAGCAGGACCTCCCTGCTTTTGTACTCCATCCCTCTTGCAATGAAGGCCAACATTCCATTCGCCTTCCTGATTACCTGCTGTACCTGCAAACTAACTTTTTGGGATTCATGCACAAGGACCCCCAGGTCCCTCTGCACCGCAGCATGTTGTAATTTCTCCCCATTCAATTAATATTCCCTTTTATTGTTTTTTTTTCCCCAAGATGGATGACCTCACATTTTCCTACATTGTATTTCATCTGCCAAACCTTAGCCCATTTGCTTAACCTATCTAAATCTCTTTGCAGCCTCTCTGTGTCCTCTACACAACCCGCTTCCCCACTAATCTTTGTGTCATCTGCAAATTTTGTGACACTACACTCTGTCCCCTCCTCCAGGTCATTTATGTATATTCTAAACAGTTGTGGTCCCAGCACCGATCCCTGTGGCACACCACTAACCACCGATTTCCAACCTGAAAAGGACCCATTTATCTCAACTCTCTGCTTAGCCAGCCAATTCTCTATCCATGCTAATACATTTCCTCTGACTCCGCGTACCTTTATCTTCTGCAGTAACCTTTTGGGTGGCACCTTATCGAATGCCTTTTGGTAATCTAAATACACCACATCCATCGGTACACCTCTATCCACCATGCTCGTTATATCCTTAAAGAATTCCAGTAAATTAGTTAAACATGATTTCCCCTTCATGAATCCATGTTGCGTCTGCTTGATTGCACTATTCCTATCTAGATGTCCCGCTATTTCTTCCTTAATGATAGCTTCAAGCATTTTCCCCACTACAGATGTTAAACTAACCGGCCGATAGTTACCTGCCTTTTGTCTGCCCCCTTTTTTAAACAGAGGCTGCTTTACAATCCACTGGTACCTCCCCAGAGTCCAGAGAATTTTCGTAGATTATAACCAATGAATCTGCTATAACTTCTGCCATCTCTTTTAATACCCTGTGATGCATTTCATCAGGACATGGAGACTTGTCTACCTTGAGTCCCATTAGCCTGTCCAGCACTACCTCCCTAGTGATAGTGATTGTCTCAAGGTCCTCCCTTCCCACATTCCCGTGACCAGCAATTTCTGGAATGGTTTTTGTGTCTTCCACTGTGAAGACCAAAGCAAAATAATTGTTTAAGGTCTCAGCCATTTCCACATTTCCCATTACTAAATCCCCCTTCTCATCTTCTAAAGGACCAACATTTACTTTAGTCACTCTCTTCCTTTTTATATATCGGTAAAAGCTTTTACTATCTGTTTTTATGTTTTGCGCAAGTTTACTTTCGTAATCTATCTTTCCTTTCTTTATTGCTTTCTTAGTCATTCTTTGTTGTCGTTTAAAATTTTCCCAATCTTCTAGTTTCCCACTAACCTTGGCCACCTTATACGCATTGGTTTTTAATTTGATACTCTCCTTTATTTCCTTGGTTATCCCTTCTCTTACCGCCCTTCTTTTTCACTGGAATATATTTTTGTTGCGCACTATGAAAGAGCTCCTTAAAAGTCCTCCACTGTTCCTCAATTGTGCCACCGTTTAGTCGATGTTCCCAGTCTACTCTAGCTAACTCTGCCCTCATCCCACTGTCGTCCCCTTTGTTTAAGCATAGTGCGCTCGTTTGAAACACTACTTCCTCACCCTCAATCTGTATTACAAATTCAACCATACTGTGATCACTCATTCCGAGAGGATCTTTTACTCGGAGATCATTTATTATTCCTGTCTCATTAGACAGGACCAGGTCTAAGATAGCTTGCTCCCTTGTAGGTTCTGTAACATACTGTTCTAAGAAACAATCCCGTACGCATTCTATGAATTCCTCCTCCAGGCTACCCCATGCGATTTGATTTGACCAATCAATATGTAGGTTAAAATCCCCCATGATTACTGCCATTCCTTTTTCACATGCCTCTATTATTCCCTTGATTATTGTCCGCCCCACCGTGAGGTTATTATTTGGAGGCCTATAAACTAAGCCCACCAGTGACTTTTTCCCCTTACTATCTCCAATCTCCACCCACAATAATTCAACATTTTGTTCATTAGAGCCAATATCATCTCTCACAACTGCCCTGATATCATCCTTTATTAATAGAACTACCCCACCTCCTTTCCCTTCTTGTCTATCTTTCCGAATTGTCAGATACCCCTGTATGTTTAATTCCCAGTCTTGGCCACCCTGCAGCCACGTTTCTGTAATGGCCACCAAATCATACCCATTTGTAATGATTTGTGCTGTCAACTCATTTACTTTATTTCGAATGCTGCGTGCATTTAGTTAGAGTGTTTTAATACTAGAGTGGTTTAGAACACCATTTAATACATGGTGTTTTAAACCATGATTTTTAGTTTTGACCCCTCCTGCAGCCCCTTTATCTTCATACATATTGTCCCTTCCTATCACCTTGTGGTTTACACTTACCCCAGTGCTACTCTGCTCTGTTGCCTCCTGCCTTTTGCATTCTTTCTTGGGGTCCTGTTCATCTGCGCTCTCACCCACTCTAACTAGCTCAGAGCCCTCTCCTGGGTTCCGAATACTCCTCGCATTGAGGCACCGAGCTTTCAGGCTTGCCTTTTTATTACACTTTGACCCTTTAGAATTTTGCTGTACATTGGCCCTTTTTGTTTTTGGCCACGGGTTTCTCTGCCCTCCACTTTTACTCATCTCCTTTCTGACCTTTGCTTCTGTCTCCATTTTGTTTCCCTCCGTCTCCCTGCATTGGTTCCCATCCCCCTGCCATATTAGTTTAACTCCTCCCCAACAGCACTAGCAAACACTCCCCCTAGGACATTGGTTCCGGTCCTGCCCAGGTGCAGACCGTCCGGTGTGTACTGGTCCCACCTCCCCCAGAACCGGTTCCAATGCCCCAGGAATTTGAATCCCTCCCTGCTGCACCACTGCTCAAGCCACGTATTCATCTGCGCTATCCTGCGATTCCTACTCTGACTAGCACGTGGCACTGGTAGCAATCCCGAGATTACTACTTTTGAGGTCCTAGCTCCTTAAATTCGTCTCGTAGGACCTCATCCCTTTTTTTAACCTATGGCGTTGGTACCAATGTGCACCACAACAACTGGCTGTTTTCCCTCCCTTTTTAGAATGTCCTGCACCCGCTCCGAGACATCTTTGACCCTTGCACCAGGGAGGCAACATACCATCCTGGAGTCTCGGTTGCGGCCGCAGAAACGCCCATCTATTCCCCTTACAATTGAATCCCCCATCACTATCGCTCTCCCACTCTTTTTCCTGCCCTCCTGTGCAATAGAGCCAGCCACGGTGCCATGAACTTGGCTGCTGCTGCCCTCCCCTGGTGAGTCATCCCCCTCAACAGTACTCAAAGCAGTGTATCTGTTTTGCAGGGGGATGACCGCAGGGTACCCCTGCACTACCTTCCTTGCACTGCTCTTCCTGCTGGTCTTCCATTCCCTAGCTGGCTGTGGACCCCACTTCTACGGTAAGACCAACTCGCTACATGTGCTACTCACGTCATTCTCAGCATCGTGGATGCTCCAAAGTGAATCCGCCCTCAGCTCCAATTCCTCAACGCGGACCGTCAGGAGCTGAAGGCGGATACACTTCCCGCACGCGTAGTCGTCAGGGCATCGCGGCATCATCTGCGAACGTGATGGAGGTCGGGTCAGATTGTCAGTGGGAGCCGCGAAACCTGCGAGGCTGTGAATGCCCATGAGCAATTGATGGCCTCCATCTTTGAAACTGCAGTCCCAGTGTCACACCCAGACCCACATCACTTGAGTGGCGAGGCTGAGCAAGAGACGTGCCACTCAGAAGCCGGGCCTTCCATACCCCGAGCTTCTCCAGTGGATCCACACATGGCGTCTCCATTGTCTCTCCCCACAATACAGCAGGACTCTGGCCACCTTGCTGCACGAACTTGGGTAGGGTCATGACATGAGGGAGGGGGATTTGGGTGAGGGGGGAGGGAAAAGCCGGAGGTAAAAGACGTTTGATGCAGGGGTTGTTGTTGTTATTTTATAAACGTTTTTAAAGTTTCCCAATTCTGTTAAGTTATAAAAGTTCACAATGTTTAATAACTTTTATTAAAGTTTCACAATTAGGTTTAGAAATTTCAAAAAGTTTAATAAATTCTTTTGTTTACTGTAACCATTCCTGTATAGTGTCTCATTTGCAGAGTAAGAGTGGGAATAGTCAGCATGGTGGGATAGAGTGGCCAGGTAACAGTCAAACGTGCTGTTCACTCTTCAAGCAAAGCGTTGAATTATGAGCTGCTGACGTAAGACTTTTGCAGTGGTGAAAGCTCCACAAGGCCTTCCCGGTGGTGTGGTGTGGGGGGGGGGCGGGGACGGGGAAAGAAGGGGTGGTGGTGATGGTGGCGGTGATGGTGGCATGGGTTCACGTCCTCCTTCTCCCCTCTCTCCTGAGTTGGTCCTGCAGTCCCCAGTGGAAAACTGTGTGCCCTTATGATGGCTAAGTTGTGTAGCATGCAGCACACCACAATGAACTCAGAGACCTGCTGAGGGGAATATTGCAGGCAGCCTCCAGAGTGGTCCAGGCATCGGAAGTGCTGCTTGAGCACTCCAATTGTCTGTTTGACGATGTTGCATGTGGTTATATGGCTTGCATTATAGCAATGCTCGGCTTCTGTCTGAGAGTTCTGGAGGGGGGTGTCATGAGCCAGGTGCCGAGGCTGTAACCTTTGCCCCCCAGCATCCTCTGGCCTTGTGGTTGACGCTCGAACAAGCATGAGACACTGCTCTCGTGCAAGATGAAAACATCATGGATGCTCCCTGGATACTGGGCATTTACTGCCATGATGCATCCTAGGTCATTGGAAAATTTATAAAGTCCATCCTGCGTACAGTGCAGTAGTCATCTGGCAAATGCAGCAATGTGTGTAGCGTACTGCGAGATGGAGCATATGTCCCCTGCTGATGCCTGAAAGGAGTCAGAGGCATAGAAGGGAAGTGCTGCAGTCACGTCACCTTCATCTCAATAGGCAGTACAGTCCTGTTGCCGCTGGTCAGCTGTAGGTCTGCCTTTATGAGCTGGGGTGACCACCCTTTTTTGAAAGGGCAGTTTTCTAATGTACTGTACCTCAGAGAGCTGCAGGTATGAGCGCTGTTGCCTGTAAATTTGTGGGGGGGGGGGGGGTAAGGCCTCCTCCCCATATGTCTGTAACCTCTTTGATGAGCATTTTGAGCATAATCAATGAGCCTTCTTCCAGCTCAATACTGCATAGAAAAAGCAACCAGGAATAATGGCTGACATTGTATATATGCCTTTAAATATCCTTCAAAACAACCTATAAACTTAAATAAAACTTCAGTGCAAAATCGCAGCCTTCCTTCTCCAAATCCTTTTATGCACTGAATTTCTGCTCCATTTTCAAGATGACGCTGTTAGCGCCAGGTCTGCCCTGGATTCGACTGATATTTCCAGGCCAATGGTAAAACAGTGAAATCACTGAATTTTTCGCCCTGAGCGATAGCACAGCATTGCACATCGACTGACGTCATCCAAACAGTGAAATCATCGGGCGGGCTGTAAGTTTTAGTGCCGCCGCAAAACCACGGCTAAAATTTTCGCCCGGGCGCAAAATGCTGTGCAGAAAATGAGTTTTTGTGCTTCACACAGGCGGAAAACCGATTGCAAACTCGTCGAAAATCTAGCCCAGTGAATCTGATCACAACTGTTGTTCTGTATGTTCATTTGCAGTGACATAAAGCAGCTTATCAAGCATCAATAAACAAGTGTTTGTTCAGTACCCCTTCAAGAGAGATTAAAGCAGTACTGGTATTAGTAAAGAAATAGTACTGGAAAATTAATGGGACTAAAAGCTGACAAATCCCCTGGGACCTGATGGCCTACATCCTAGGACTTTAAAAGAGTAGCTACAGAAATAGTGGATGCATTGGTTTTGATCTTCCAGAATTGCATAGATTTTAGAAAGGTTCCAGCAGATTGGAAGGTAGCAAATGTTACCCCACTATTCAAGAAAGGAGGGAGAGAGAAAACAGGGAAACAGTTAGCCCGAGATCAATAGTAGGGAAAATGCTAGAATCTATTATTAGGGACGTGGTAACATGGCACATAGAAAATCATATGATTGGGTAACGTATTCAAGTTTGCTGATACAAAGCTAGGTGGGAATGCAAGTTGTGAGGAGGACACAGAGGCTTCAAGGGGATATAGACAGGTTAAGTGAGTCGGCAAGAACATGGCAGATGGAATATAATGTGGAGAAATGTGAAGTTATCCATTTTGGTAGGAAAAATAGAAAAGCAGAATTTTTTCTTTTAAGATGATCAGAGACTGGGAAATGTTGATATTCAGAGGGACCTGGGTGTCATTATACAGGAATCACAGAAAGTTAACATGCAGGTACTGCAAGCAATTAGGTAAACAAATGGTATGTTAGCCTTTATACAAAGGGATTGGAGTATGAGTAAAGAAGTCTTATTACAATTATATAAGACATTGGGTGAGACCACAATTTGGAGCACCGTGTACAGTTTTGGTCTCTTTACAAGGAAGATTATCATCATAGGCAGTCCCTCGAAATCGAGGAAGACTTGCTTCCACTCTAAAAGTGAGTTCTCAGGTGGCTGTATAGTCCAATGCGGGAATTCCAGTCTCTGTCACAGGTGGGACAGATAGTCGTTGAAGGAAAGGATGGGTGGGGAATCTGGTTTGCCTCACACTCCTTTCACTGCCTGCGCCTGTTTTCTGCATACTCTCGGTGACGAGACTCAAAGTGCTCAGCGCCCTCCCGGATGCTCTTCCTTCACTTAGGGCAGTCTTTGGCCAGGGACTCCCAGGTGTCGGTGGGGATGTTGCATTTTATCAAGGAGGCTTTGAGGGTGTCCTTGAAACGTTTCCTCTGCCCACCTGGGGCTCGCTTGCCGTGTAGGAGTTCCGAATAGAGTACCTGCTTTGGGAGTCTTGTGTCAGGCATGCGAACAATGTGGCCTGCCCAACAGAGCTGGTTGAGTGCAGTCAGTGCTTTGATGCTGGGGATGTTGGCCTGATCGAGGACACTAACGTTGGTGCGTCTGTCCTCCCAGGGGATTTGCAGGATCTTGCAGAGACATTGTTGGTGGTATTTCTCCAGCGATTTGAGGTGTCTATTAGATTTGAGGAAGGGTATATTTGCCTTATAGGGAGTGCAACAAAGGTTCACTGGACTGATTCCTGGGATGAGGGGATTGTCCTATGGAGAGCAATATCCTATGCAGGCCACAAAAAGATACTTTGTTAAGACCTCCAGGGTATGCCATCATGCAAGTAGATATAGTGAAGTGTAAGTTAACTCCCATAAAAATAAGATGCTTGGATCTCTTATGAATTGGAGTAAGTATCTACAGCACACCTGAATTTAGAATAATTGTATTATATTTACATCCAATTTTGGGTCTGGCAGTTGTCAGATTCAAAGTATGGAAAACACATCAATTTCAATGAAAGATGTGGGTCAGAAAACAATTCGGAAATAACTTATTCGATACTGTATTTTCCTTACTAACAACATAGGCAATGTCCCTCTGGACAAAACTCGAGGATAGACGAGGTGAAGTTAACTGTATACTACTACTTAAAAGTATAATTGCTGCGTTGTCGTATTGTGACTTGTATTGATCTGTACAAACTTGGAATTCTTTCAATACTTCCCCAAACATTTTGCATGGGAACTAAAGGTCAGCAGCAACTTCTCACAGAAGCAGCACATGGTATGAATTTCAGGACAAATACTTCAACATTTTTACCCATAGAAACTTCAGTTGTATAGCACAATTTTTAAATAGAAGACTAGATGGGATATTGTGTTTCTTTAGCAAATCTAGTCTGTGTAGTTTTATTCAGTTAATGAAGGTTACATGTAATGCACTCCTTCACTGCATTCCACTCCACAACTAACATTTGCATTTCAAGGGCCCAAGTTTCGGCCTCAGTTGCTCCTGATTTTTTGCAGCAACTGGTGTAGAACGGAGTATCTTAGAAATTCAAATTCTCGGCATTTAGTTTGCTCCAGTTCTAGTCAGTTAGAACAGTTTCACTTTGGAACAGAATTTTTTTTTCAAAAGGGGGCGTGTCCGGCCACTTACACCGGTTTTCAAAGTTTTGGCAGTGAAAACTTACTCCAAACTAACTTAGAATGGAGTAAGTGAAGATTTTTGTACGCTCGAAAAAACCTTGTCTACGCTTTAGAAAATAGGTTACAAATCAGGCGTAGGGAATGGGGGGGGGAGGGGTTTAAAGGGAAGTTTACAAACATTAAACACTTCAGTTTTACAAATAAAGAGCCATCATCAATAATAAATGATAAAAACATCAATAAATCAACCAACAAATCAATAAAAAAAAATTAATAAGAAGTAATTTTTAAAAAATCAATAAAACATTTTCTACGTACCGACTGCAGCACCGGGACCCCCCCCCACCCCACCCCCACCCACCCCCCACCCCCCCCCCCCCCCACACCACCCCCCCCCCCACCCCCACCCACCCCCCACCCACCCCCCCCCCCCCCCCCCCCACCCACCCCCCCCCCCCCCCCACCCACCCCCCCCCCACCCCCCACCCACCCCCCCCCCCCCCACCCCACCCCCCACCCACCCCCCCCCCCCACCCCCCCCCCCCACCCCCCCCACCCCCCCCCCCCCCCCCCCCCACCCACCCCACCCCCCCCCCCCCACCCCACCCCCCACCCACCCCCCCCCCCCACCCCCCCCCCCACCCCCCCCACCCCCCCCCCCCCCACCCCACCCACCCCCCCCCCACCCCCCCCCACCCCCCCCACCCCCACACCCCCCCCACCCCCCCCCACCCACCCCCCCCCACCCACCCCCACCCCACCCCACCCCCCCCCCACCCCCCCCACCCCACCCCACCCCCCCACCCACCCCCACCCACCCCCCCCCCCCCACCCACCCCCCCACCCCCACCCCCCCCACCCCCCACAGTGTGTTTCTGTCAGTGTCTCTATCTCTCTGTCTGTGTCTCTATCTGTGTCTCTCATTCTCTGTCTGTC